>NW_027258906.1:0-48319 GCF_045791955.1 Oncorhynchus clarkii lewisi | reverse complement strand
TAAAAAAAATACATGCTATTGCAACAATTCAGAGACTGGCGGATTAATACTTTTCTGTGGTTGATCATTGTTTATTGCAAGCATCCTTAACCTTAGCAGCGAAAGGGTGCTTGGCAAGGAACAGGTTAAGGACTACACCAAGCCTAGCGAGTACACAGGTAAGTCAAGTAAGAGAATGAACATTTACATCAGTTGCATTAATTACATCCCATTAACACTTCTCTACTCTGCTTTTTATTTTTTTGATTTCATAGGGGAACTCCTCGGAGTGGAGTACCTGTACTCGCAGACTGGCAGAGTGCTGCAGGATGTCAGCGGGGACCCTGACCTTCCGGAAGAGGCAGCCGCTGTCGAGCAGCTCGACGAGGAGGACGAGGGCTTTCAGGAGGAGGATGTAGACCAGACAGTCCACATCCCTCATGTCCCTCGTATGAGCGCCCCGTCCTCCAGCTCGGCGGCACCTCTGTCAGGGGAACCCGCTGACGCACCCAGGTCTGGGCCATCCAGTCCCACCGCCCCTGAAGACGGAAGCTCTCCTGAGGCCCCTGGTCGACACAGTTCTCCTCACCCTGACCACTCCTCTGATTCAGAGGTAATTATACTTGACCTTTTGTGTTGGTAAAAAAAATACATGCTATTGCAACAATTCAGAGACTGGCGGATTAATACTTTTCTGTGGTTGATCATTGTTTATTGCAAGCATCCTTAACCTTAGCAGCGAAAGGGTGCTTGGCAAGGAACAGGTTAAGGACTACACCAAGCCTAGTGAGTACACAGGTAAGTCAAGTAAGAGAATGAACATTTACATCAGTTGCATTAATTACATCCCATTAACACTTCTCTACTCTGCTTTTTATTTTTTTTATTTCATAGGGGAACTCCTCGGAGTGGAGTACCTGTACTCGCAGACTGGCAGAGTGCTGCAGGATGTCAGCGGGGACCCTGACCTTCCGGAAGAGGCAGCCGCTGTCGAGCAGCTCGACGAGGAGGACGAGGGCTTTCAGGAGGAGGATGTAGACCAGACAGTCCACATCCCTCATGTCCCTCGTATGAGCGCCCCGTCCTCCAGCTCGGCGGCACCTCTGTCAGGGGAACCCGCTGACGCACCCAGGTCTGGGCCATCCAGTCCCACCGCCCCTGAAGACGGAAGCTCTCCTGAGGCCCCTGGTCGACACAGTTCTCCTCACCCTGACCACTCCTCTGATTCAGAGGTAATTATACTTGACCTTTTGTGTTGGTAAAAAAAATACATGCTATTGCAACAATTCAGAGACTGGCGGATTAATACTTTTCTGTGGTTGATCATTGTTTATTGCAAGCATCCTTAACCTTAGCAGCGAAAGGGTGCTTGGCAAGGAACAGGTTAAGGACTACACCAAGCCTAGCGAGTACACAGGTAAGTCAAGTAAGAGAATGAACATTTACATCAGTTGCATTAATTACATCCCATTAACACTTCTCTGCTTTTTATTTTTTTTATTTCATAGGGGAACTCCTCGGAGTGGAGTACCTGTACTCGCAGACTGGCAGAGTGCTGCAGGATGTCAGCGGGGACCCTGACCTTCCGGAAGAGGCAGCCGCTGTCGAGCAGCTCGACGAGGAGGACGAGGGCTTTCAGGAGGAGGATGTAGACCAGACAGTCCACATCCCTCATGTCCCTCGTATGAGCGCCCCGTCCTCCAGCTCGGCGGCACCTCTGTCAGGGGAACCCGCTGACGCACCCAGGTCTGGGCCATCCAGTCCCACCGCCCCTGAAGACGGAAGCTCTCCTGAGGCCCCTGGTCGACACAGTTCTCCTCACCCTGACCACTCCTCTGATTCAGAGGTAATTATACTTGACCTTTTGTGTTGGTAAAAAAAATACATGCTATTGCAACAATTCAGAGACTGGCGGATTAATACTTTTCTGTGGTTGATCATTGTTTATTGCAAGCATCCTTAACCTTAGCAGCGAAAGGGTGCTTGGCAAGGAACAGGTTAAGGACTACACCAAGCCTAGTGAGTACACAGGTAAGTCAAGTAAGAGAATGAACATTTACATCAGTTGCATTAATTACATCCCATTAACACTTCTCTGCTTTTTATTTTTTTTATTTCATAGGGGAACTCCTCGGAGTGGAGTACCTGTACTCGCAGACTGGCAGAGTGCTGCAGGATGTCAGCGGGGACCCTGACCTTCCGGAAGAGGCAGCCGCTGTCGAGCAGCTCGACGAGGAGGACGAGGGCTTTCAGGAGGAGGATGTAGACCAGACAGTCCACATCCCTCATGTCCCTCGTATGAGCGCCCCGTCCTCCAGCTCGGCGGCACCTCTGTCAGGGGAACCCGCTGACGCACCCAGGTCTGGGCCATCCAGTCCCACCGCCCCTGAAGACGGAAGCTCTCCTGAGGCCCCTGGTCGACACAGTTCTCCTCACCCTGACCACTCCTCTGATTCAGAGGTAATTATACTTGACCTTTTGTGTTGGTAAAAAAAATACATGCTATTGCAACAATTCAGAGACTGGCGGATTAATACTTTTCTGTGGTTGATCATTGTTTATTGCAAGCATCCTTAACCTTAGCAGCGAAAGGGTGCTTGGCAAGGAACAGGTTAAGGACTACACCAAGCCTAGTGAGTACACAGGTAAGTCAAGTAAGAGAATGAACATTTACATCAGTTGCATTAATTACATCCCATTAACACTTCTCTGCTTTTTATTTTTTTTATTTCATAGGGGAACTCCTCGGAGTGGAGTACCTGTACTCGCAGACTGGCAGAGTGCTGCAGGATGTCAGCGGGGACCCTGACCTTCCGGAAGAGGCAGCCGCTGTCGAGCAGCTCGACGAGGAGGACGAGGGCTTTCAGGAGGAGGATGTAGACCAGACAGTCCACATCCCTCATGTCCCTCGTATGAGCGCCCCGTCCTCCAGCTCGGCGGCACCTCTGTCAGGGGAACCCGCTGACGCACCCAGGTCTGGGCCATCCAGTCCCACCGCCCCTGAAGACGGAAGCTCTCCTGAGGCCCCTGGTCGACACAGTTCTCCTCACCCTGACCACTCCTCTGATTCAGAGGTAATTATACTTGACCTTTTGTGTTGGTAAAAAAAATACATGCTATTGCAACAATTCAGAGACTGGCGGATTAATACTTTTCTGTGGTTGATCATTGTTTATTGCAAGCATCCTTAACCTTAGCAGCGAAAGGGTGCTTGGCAAGGAACAGGTTAAGGACTACACCAAGCCTAGTGAGTACACAGGTAAGTCAAGTAAGAGAATGAACATTTACATCAGTTGCATTAATTACATCCCATTAACACTTCTCTACTCTGCTTTTTATTTTTTTTGATTTCATAGGGGAACTCCTCGGAGTGGAGTACCTGTACTCGCAGACTGGCAGAGTGCTGCAGGATGTCAGCGGGGACCCTGACCTTCCGGAAGAGGCAGCCGCTGTCGAGCAGCTCGACGAGGAGGACGAGGGCTTTCAGGAGGAGGATGTAGACCAGAAGTCCACATCCCTCATGTCCCTCGTATGAGCGCCCCGTCCTCCAGCTCGGCGGCACCTCTGTCAGGGGAACCCGCTGACGCACCCAGGTCTGGGCCATCCAGTCCCACCGCCCCTGAAGACGGAAGCTCTCCTGAGGCCCCTGGTCGACACAGTTCTCCTCACCCTGACCACTCCTCTGATTCAGAGGTAATTATACTTGACCTTTTGTGTTGGTAAAAAAAATACATGCTATTGCAACAATTCAGAGACTGGCGGATTAATACTTTTCTGTGGTTGATCATTGTTTTTTGCAAGCAAACAATTCAGAGACTGGCGGATTAATACTTTTCTGTGGTTGATCATTGTTTATTGCAAGCATCCTTAACCTTAGCAGCGAAAGGGTGCTTGGCAAGGAACAGGTTAAGGACTACACCAAGCCTAGCGAGTACACAGGTAAGTCAAGTAAGAGAATGAACATTTACATCAGTTGCATTAATTACATCCCATTAACACTTCTCTACTCTGCTTTTTATTTTTTTTATTTCATAGGGGAACTCCTCGGAGTGGAGTACCTGTACTCGCAGACTGGCAGAGTGCTGCAGGATGTCAGCGGGGACCCTGACCTTCCGGAAGAGGCAGCCGCTGTCGAGCAGCTCGACGAGGAGGACGAGGGCTTTCAGGAGGAGGATGTAGACCAGACAGTCCACATCCCTCATGTCCCTCGTATGAGCGCCCCGTCCTCCAGCTCGGCGGCACCTCTGTCAGGGGAACCCGCTGACGCACCCAGGTCTGGGCCATCCAGTCCCACCGCCCCTGAAGACGGAAGCTCTCCTGAGGCCCCTGGTCGACACAGTTCTCCTCACCCTGACCACTCCTCTGATTCAGAGGTAATTATACTTGACCTTTTGTGTTGGTAAAAAAAATACATGCTATTGCAACAATTCAGAGACTGGCGGATTAATACTTTTCTGTGGTTGATCATTGTTTATTGCAAGCATCCTTAACCTTAGCAGCGAAAGGGTGCTTGGCAAGGAACAGGTTAAGGACTACACCAAGCCTAGCGAGTACACAGGTAAGTCAAGTAAGAGAATGAACATTTACATCAGTTGCATTAATTACATCCCATTAACACTTCTCTGCTTTTTATTTTTTTTATTTCATAGGGGAACTCCTCGGAGTGGAGTACCTGTACTCGCAGACTGGCAGAGTGCTGCAGGATGTCAGCGGGGACCCTGACCTTCCGGAAGAGGCAGCCGCTGTCGAGCAGCTCGACGAGGAGGACGAGGGCTTTCAGGAGGAGGATGTAGACCAGACAGTCCACATCCCTCATGTCCCTCGTATGAGCGCCCCGTCCTCCAGCTCGGCGGCACCTCTGTCAGGGGAACCCGCTGACGCACCCAGGTCTGGGCCATCCAGTCCCACCGCCCCTGAAGACGGAAGCTCTCCTGAGGCCCCTGGTCGACACAGTTCTCCTCACCCTGACCACTCCTCTGATTCAGAGGTAATTAATTATACTTGACCTTTTGTGTTGGTAAAAAAAATACATGCTATTGCAACAATTCAGAGACTGGCGGATTAATACTTTTCTGTGGTTGATCATTGTTTATTGCAAGCAAAAATATATAACCTTGAGCTTGCAGTTCCTACAACTTCCACACGATGTCGCCAATAACGTCATTTTCGTTGACAAAAATCCTTTGTGTAATGACAAATCTGGCGGATTAATACTTTTCTGTGGTTGATCATTGTTTATTGCAAGCATCCTTAACCTTAGCAGCGAAAGGGTGCTTGGCAAGGAACAGGTTAAGGACTACACCAAGCCTAGCGAGTACACAGGTAAGTCAAGTAAGAGAATGAACATTTACATCAGTTGCATTAATTACATCCCATTAACACTTCTCTGCTTTTTATTTTTTTTATTTCATAGGGGAACTCCTCGGAGTGGAGTACCTGTACTCGCAGACTGGCAGAGTGCTGCAGGATGTCAGCGGGGACCCTGACCTTCCGGAAGAGGCAGCCGCTGTCGAGCAGCTCGACGAGGAGGACGAGGGCTTTCAGGAGGAGGATGTAGACCAGACAGTCCACATCCCTCATGTCCCTCGTATGAGCGCCCCGTCCTCCAGCTCGGCGGCACCTCTGTCAGGGGAACCCGCTGACGCACCCAGGTCTGGGCCATCCAGTCCCACCGCCCCTGAAGACGGAAGCTCTCCTGAGGCCCCTGGTCGACACAGTTCTCCTCACCCTGACCACTCCTCTGATTCAGAGGTAATTATACTTGACCTTTTGTGTTGGTAAAAAAAATACATGCTATTGCAACAATTCAGAGACTGGCGGATTAATACTTTTCTGTGGTTGATCATTGTTTATTGCAAGCATCCTTAACCTTAGCAGCGAAAGGGTGCTTGGCAAGGAACAGGTTAAGGACTACACCAAGCCTAGTGAGTACACAGGTAAGTCAAGTAAGAGAATGAACATTTACATCAGTTGCATTAATTACATCCCATTAACACTTCTCTGCTTTTTATTTTTTTTATTTCATAGGGGAACTCCTCGGAGTGGAGTACCTGTACTCGCAGACTGGCAGAGTGCTGCAGGATGTCAGCGGGGACCCTGACCTTCCGGAAGAGGCAGCCGCTGTCGAGCAGCTCGACGAGGAGGACGAGGGCTTTCAGGAGGAGGATGTAGACCAGACAGTCCACATCCCTCATGTCCCTCGTATGAGCGCCCCGTCCTCCAGCTCGGCGGCACCTCTGTCAGGGGAACCCGCTGACGCACCCAGGTCTGGGCCATCCAGTCCCACCGCCCCTGAAGACGGAAGCTCTCCTGAGGCCCCTGGTCGACACAGTTCTCCTCACCCTGACCACTCCTCTGATTCAGAGGTAATTATACTTGACCTTTTGTGTTGGTAAAAAAAATACATGCTATTGCAACAATTCAGAGACTGGCGGATTAATACTTTTCTGTGGTTGATCATTGTTTATTGCAAGCATCCTTAACCTTAGCAGCGAAAGGGTGCTTGGCAAGGAACAGGTTAAGGACTACACCAAGCCTAGCGAGTACACAGGTAAGTCAAGTAAGAGAATGAACATTTACATCAGTTGCATTAATTACATCCCATTAACACTTCTCTACTCTGCTTTTTATTTTTTTTATTTCATAGGGGAACTCCTCGGAGTGGAGTACCTGTACTCGCAGACTGGCAGAGTGCTGCAGGATGTCAGCGGGGACCCTGACCTTCCGGAAGAGGCAGCCGCTGTCGAGCAGCTCGACGAGGAGGACGAGGGCTTTCAGGAGGAGGATGTAGACCAGACAGTCCACATCCCTCATGTCCCTCGTATGAGCGCCCCGTCCTCCAGCTCGGCGGCACCTCTGTCAGGGGAACCCGCTGACGCACCCAGGTCTGGGCCATCCAGTCCCACCGCCCCTGAAGACGGAAGCTCTCCTGAGGCCCCTGGTCGACACAGTTCTCCTCACCCTGACCACTCCTCTGATTCAGAGGTAATTATACTTGACCTTTTGTGTTGGTAAAAAAAATACATGCTATTGCAACAATTCAGAGACTGGCGGATTAATACTTTTCTGTGGTTGATCATTGTTTATTGCAAGCATCCTTAACCTTAGCAGCGAAAGGGTGCTTGGCAAGGAACAGGTTAAGGACTACACCAAGCCTAGCGAGTACACAGGTAAGTCAAGTAAGAGAATGAACATTTACATCAGTTGCATTAATTACATCCCATTAACACTTCTCTGCTTTTTATTTTTTTTATTTCATAGGGGAACTCCTCGGAGTGGAGTACCTGTACTCGCAGACTGGCAGAGTGCTGCAGGATGTCAGCGGGGACCCTGACCTTCCGGAAGAGGCAGCCGCTGTCGAGCAGCTCGACGAGGAGGACGAGGGCTTTCAGGAGGAGGATGTAGACCAGACAGTCCACATCCCTCATGTCCCTCGTATGAGCGCCCCGTCCTCCAGCTCGGCGGCACCTCTGTCAGGGGAACCCGCTGACGCACCCAGGTCTGGGCCATCCAGTCCCACCGCCCCTGAAGACGGAAGCTCTCCTGAGGCCCCTGGTCGACACAGTTCTCCTCACCCTGACCACTCCTCTGATTCAGAGGTAATTATACTTGACCTTTTGTGTTGGTAAAAAAAATACATGCTATTGCAACAATTCAGAGACTGGCGGATTAATACTTTTCTGTGGTTGATCATTGTTTATTGCAAGCATCCTTAACCTTAGCAGCGAAAGGGTGCTTGGCAAGGAACAGGTTAAGGACTACACCAAGCCTAGTGAGTACACAGGTAAGTCAAGTAAGAGAATGAACATTTACATCAGTTGCATTAATTACATCCCATTAACACTTCTCTACTCTGCTTTTTATTTTTTTTATTTCATAGGGGAACTCCTCGGAGTGGAGTACCTGTACTCGCAGACTGGCAGAGTGCTGCAGGATGTCAGCGGGGACCCTGACCTTCCGGAAGAGGCAGCCGCTGTCGAGCAGCTCGACGAGGAGGACGAGGGCTTTCAGGAGGAGGATGTAGACCAGACAGTCCACATCCCTCATGTCCCTCGTATGAGCGCCCCGTCCTCCAGCTCGGCGGCACCTCTGTCAGGGGAACCCGCTGACGCACCCAGGTCTGGGCCATCCAGTCCCACCGCCCCTGAAGACGGAAGCTCTCCTGAGGCCCCTGGTCGACACAGTTCTCCTCACCCTGACCACTCCTCTGATTCAGAGGTAATTATACTTGACCTTTTGTGTTGGTAAAAAAAATACATGCTATTGCAACAATTCAGAGACTGGCGGATTAATACTTTTCTGTGGTTGATCATTGTTTATTGCAAGCATCCTTAACCTTAGCAGCGAAAGGGTGCTTGGCAAGGAACAGGTTAAGGACTACACCAAGCCTAGCGAGTACACAGGTAAGTCAAGTAAGAGAATGAACATTTACATCAGTTGCATTAATTACATCCCATTAACACTTCTCTGCTTTTTATTTTTTTTATTTCATAGGGGAACTCCTCGGAGTGGAGTACCTGTACTCGCAGACTGGCAGAGTGCTGCAGGATGTCAGCGGGGACCCTGACCTTCCGGAAGAGGCAGCCGCTGTCGAGCAGCTCGACGAGGAGGACGAGGGCTTTCAGGAGGAGGATGTAGACCAGACAGTCCACATCCCTCATGTCCCTCGTATGAGCGCCCCGTCCTCCAGCTCGGCGGCACCTCTGTCAGGGGAACCCGCTGACGCACCCAGGTCTGGGCCATCCAGTCCCACCGCCCCTGAAGACGGAAGCTCTCCTGAGGCCCCTGGTCGACACAGTTCTCCTCACCCTGACCACTCCTCTGATTCAGAGGTAATTATACTTGACCTTTTGTGTTGGTAAAAAAAATACATGCTATTGCAACAATTCAGAGACTGGCGGATTAATACTTTTCTGTGGTTGATCATTGTTTATTGCAAGCATCCTTAACCTTAGCAGCGAAAGGGTGCTTGGCAAGGAACAGGTTAAGGACTACACCAAGCCTAGTGAGTACACAGGTAAGTCAAGTAAGAGAATGAACATTTACATCAGTTGCATTAATTACATCCCATTAACACTTCTCTACTCTGCTTTTTATTTTTTTTATTTCATAGGGGAACTCCTCGGAGTGGAGTACCTGTACTCGCAGACTGGCAGAGTGCTGCAGGATGTCAGCGGGGACCCTGACCTTCCGGAAGAGGCAGCCGCTGTCGAGCAGCTCGACGAGGAGGACGAGGGCTTTCAGGAGGAGGATGTAGACCAGACAGTCCACATCCCTCATGTCCCTCGTATGAGCGCCCCGTCCTCCAGCTCGGCGGCACCTCTGTCAGGGGAACCCGCTGACGCACCCAGGTCTGGGCCATCCAGTCCCACCGCCCCTGAAGACGGAAGCTCTCCTGAGGCCCCTGGTCGACACAGTTCTCCTCACCCTGACCACTCCTCTGATTCAGAGGTA
Source organism: Oncorhynchus clarkii lewisi (assembly GCF_045791955.1). Classification (NCBI taxonomy): domain Eukaryota; kingdom Metazoa; phylum Chordata; class Actinopteri; order Salmoniformes; family Salmonidae; genus Oncorhynchus; species Oncorhynchus clarkii. Next base: position 38,887 of record NW_027258906.1, on the reverse strand, counting down.
ATTATACTTGACCTTTTGTGTTGGTAAAAAAAATACATGCTATTGCAACAATTCAGAGACTGGCGGATTAATACTTTTCTGTGGTTGATCATTGTTTATTGCAAGCATCCTTAACCTTAGCAGCGAAAGGGTGCTTGGCAAGGAACAGGTTAAGGACTACACCAAGCCTAGCGAGTACACAGGTAAGTCAAGTAAGAGAATGAACATTTACATCAGTTGCATTAATTACATCCCATTAACACTTCTCTGCTTTTTATTTTTTTTATTTCATAGGGGAACTCCTCGGAGTGGAGTACCTGTACTCGCAGACTGGCAGAGTGCTGCAGGATGTCAGCGGGGACCCTGACCTTCCGGAAGAGGCAGCCGCTGTCGAGCAGCTCGACGAGGAGGACGAGGGCTTTCAGGAGGAGGATGTAGACCAGACAGTCCACATCCCTCATGTCCCTCGTATGAGCGCCCCGTCCTCCAGCTCGGCGGCACCTCTGTCAGGGGAACCCGCTGACGCACCCAGGTCTGGGCCATCCAGTCCCACCGCCCCTGAAGACGGAAGCTCTCCTGAGGCCCCTGGTCGACACAGTTCTCCTCACCCTGACCACTCCTCTGATTCAGAGGTAATTATACTTGACCTTTTGTGTTGGTAAAAAAAATACATGCTATTGCAACAATTCAGAGACTGGCGGATTAATACTTTTCTGTGGTTGATCATTGTTTATTGCAAGCATCCTTAACCTTAGCAGCGAAAGGGTGCTTGGCAAGGAACAGGTTAAGGACTACACCAAGCCTAGTGAGTACACAGGTAAGTCAAGTAAGAGAATGAACATTTACATCAGTTGCATTAATTACATCCCATTAACACTTCTCTGCTTTTTATTTTTTTTATTTCATAGGGGAACTCCTCGGAGTGGAGTACCTGTACTCGCAGACTGGCAGAGTGCTGCAGGATGTCAGCGGGGACCCTGACCTTCCGGAAGAGGCAGCCGCTGTCGAGCAGCTCGACGAGGAGGACGAGGGCTTTCAGGAGGAGGATGTAGACCAGACAGTCCACATCCCTCATGTCCCTCGTATGAGCGCCCCGTCCTCCAGCTCGGCGGCACCTCTGTCAGGGGAACCCGCTGACGCACCCAGGTCTGGGCCATCCAGTCCCACCGCCCCTGAAGACGGAAGCTCTCCTGAGGCCCCTGGTCGACACAGTTCTCCTCACCCTGACCACTCCTCTGATTCAGAGGTAATTATACTTGACCTTTTGTGTTGGTAAAAAAAATACATGCTATTGCAACAATTCAGAGACTGGCGGATTAATACTTTTCTGTGGTTGATCATTGTTTATTGCAAGCATCCTTAACCTTAGCAGCGAAAGGGTGCTTGGCAAGGAACAGGTTAAGGACTACACCAAGCCTAGCGAGTACACAGGTAAGTCAAGTAAGAGAATGAACATTTACATCAGTTGCATTAATTACATCCCATTAACACTTCTCTGCTTTTTATTTTTTTTATTTCATAGGGGAACTCCTCGGAGTGGAGTACCTGTACTCGCAGACTGGCAGAGTGCTGCAGGATGTCAGCGGGGACCCTGACCTTCCGGAAGAGGCAGCCGCTGTCGAGCAGCTCGACGAGGAGGACGAGGGCTTTCAGGAGGAGGATGTAGACCAGACAGTCCACATCCCTCATGTCCCTCGTATGAGCGCCCCGTCCTCCAGCTCGGCGGCACCTCTGTCAGGGGAACCCGCTGACGCACCCAGGTCTGGGCCATCCAGTCCCACCGCCCCTGAAGACGGAAGCTCTCCTGAGGCCCCTGGTCGACACAGTTCTCCTCACCCTGACCACTCCTCTGATTCAGAGGTAATTATACTTGACCTTTTGTGTTGGTAAAAAAAATACATGCTATTGCAACAATTCAGAGACTGGCGGATTAATACTTTTCTGTGGTTGATCATTGTTTATTGCAAGCATCCTTAACCTTAGCAGCGAAAGGGTGCTTGGCAAGGAACAGGTTAAGGACTACACCAAGCCTAGTGAGTACACAGGTAAGTCAAGTAAGAGAATGAACATTTACATCAGTTGCATTAATTACATCCCATTAACACTTCTCTACTCTGCTTTTTATTTTTTTTATTTCATAGGGGAACTCCTCGGAGTGGAGTACCTGTACTCGCAGACTGGCAGAGTGCTGCAGGATGTCAGCGGGGACCCTGACCTTCCGGAAGAGGCAGCCGCTGTCGAGCAGCTCGACGAGGAGGACGAGGGCTTTCAGGAGGAGGATGTAGACCAGACAGTCCACATCCCTCATGTCCCTCCTCGTATGAGCGCCCCGTCCTCCAGCTCGGCGGCACCTCTGTCAGGGGAACCCGCTGACGCACCCAGGTCTGGGCCATCCAGTCCCACCGCCCCTGAAGACGGAAGCTCTCCTGAGGCCCCTGGTCGACACAGTTCTCCTCACCCTGACCACTCCTCTGATTCAGAGGTAATTATACTTGACCTTTTGTGTTGGTAAAAAAAATACATGCTATTGCAACAATTCAGAGACTGGCGGATTAATACTTTTCTGTGGTTGATCATTGTTTATTGCAAGCATCCTTAACCTTAGCAGCGAAAGGGTGCTTGGCAAGGAACAGGTTAAGGACTACACCAAGCCTAGCGAGTACACAGGTAAGTCAAGTAAGAGAATGAACATTTACATCAGTTGCATTAATTACATCCCATTAACACTTCTCTGCTTTTTATTTTTTTTATTTCATAGGGGAACTCCTCGGAGTGGAGTACCTGTACTCGCAGACTGGCAGAGTGCTGCAGGATGTCAGCGGGGACCCTGACCTTCCGGAAGAGGCAGCCGCTGTCGAGCAGCTCGACGAGGAGGACGAGGGCTTTCAGGAGGAGGATGTAGACCAGACAGTCCACATCCCTCATGTCCCTCGTATGAGCGCCCCGTCCTCCAGCTCGGCGGCACCTCTGTCAGGGGAACCCGCTGACGCACCCAGGTCTGGGCCATCCAGTCCCACCGCCCCTGAAGACGGAAGCTCTCCTGAGGCCCCTGGTCGACACAGTTCTCCTCACCCTGACCACTCCTCTGATTCAGAGGTAATTATACTTGACCTTTTGTGTTGGTAAAAAAAATACATGCTATTGCAACAATTCAGAGACTGGCGGATTAATACTTTTCTGTGGTTGATCATTGTTTATTGCAAGCATCCTTAACCTTAGCAGCGAAAGGGTGCTTGGCAAGGAACAGGTTAAGGACTACACCAAGCCTAGCGAGTACACAGGTAAGTCAAGTAAGAGAATGAACATTTACATCAGTTGCATTAATTACATCCCATTAACACTTCTCTGCTTTTTATTTTTTTTATTTCATAGGGGAACTCCTCGGAGTGGAGTACCTGTACTCGCAGACTGGCAGAGTGCTGCAGGATGTCAGCGGGGACCCTGACCTTCCGGAAGAGGCAGCCGCTGTCGAGCAGCTCGACGAGGAGGACGAGGGCTTTCAGGAGGAGGATGTAGACCAGACAGTCCACATCCCTCATGTCCCTCGTATGAGCGCCCCGTCCTCCAGCTCGGCGGCACCTCTGTCAGGGGAACCCGCTGACGCACCCAGGTCTGGGCCATCCAGTCCCACCGCCCCTGAAGACGGAAGCTCTCCTGAGGCCCCTGGTCGACACAGTTCTCCTCACCCTGACCACTCCTCTGATTCAGAGGTAATTATACTTGACCTTTTGTGTTGGTAAAAAAAATACATGCTATTGCAACAATTCAGAGACTGGCGGATTAATACTTTTCTGTGGTTGATCATTGTTTATTGCAAGCATCCTTAACCTTAGCAGCGAAAGGGTGCTTGGCAAGGAACAGGTTAAGGACTACACCAAGCCTAGCGAGTACACAGGTAAGTCAAGTAAGAGAATGAACATTTACATCAGTTGCATTAATTACATCCCATTAACACTTCTCTGCTTTTTATTTTTTTTATTTCATAGGGGAACTCCTCGGAGTGGAGTACCTGTACTCGCAGACTGGCAGAGTGCTGCAGGATGTCAGCGGGGACCCTGACCTTCCGGAAGAGGCAGCCGCTGTCGAGCAGCTCGACGAGGAGGACGAGGGCTTTCAGGAGGAGGATGTAGACCAGACAGTCCACATCCCTCATGTCCCTCGTATGAGCGCCCCGTCCTCCAGCTCGGCGGCACCTCTGTCAGGGGAACCCGCTGACGCACCCAGGTCTGGGCCATCCAGTCCCACCGCCCCTGAAGACGGAAGCTCTCCTGAGGCCCCTGGTCGACACAGTTCTCCTCACCCTGACCACTCCTCTGATTCAGAGGTAATTATACTTGACCTTTTGTGTTGGTAAAAAAAATACATGCTATTGCAACAATTCAGAGACTGGCGGATTAATACTTTTCTGTGGTTGATCATTGTTTATTGCAAGCATCCTTAACCTTAGCAGCGAAAGGGTGCTTGGCAAGGAACAGGTTAAGGACTACACCAAGCCTAGCGAGTACACAGGTAAGTCAAGTAAGAGAATGAACATTTACATCAGTTGCATTAATTACATCCCATTAACACTTCTCTGCTTTTTATTTTTTTTATTTCATAGGGGAACTCCTCGGAGTGGAGTACCTGTACTCGCAGACTGGCAGAGTGCTGCAGGATGTCAGCGGGGACCCTGACCTTCCGGAAGAGGCAGCCGCTGTCGAGCAGCTCGACGAGGAGGACGAGGGCTTTCAGGAGGAGGATGTAGACCAGACAGTCCACATCCCTCATGTCCCTCGTATGAGCGCCCCGTCCTCCAGCTCGGCGGCACCTCTGTCAGGGGAACCCGCTGACGCACCCAGGTCTGGGCCATCCAGTCCCACCGCCCCTGAAGACGGAAGCTCTCCTGAGGCCCCTGGTCGACACAGTTCTCCTCACCCTGACCACTCCTCTGATTCAGAGGTAATTATACTTGACCTTTTGTGTTGGTAAAAAAAATACATGCTATTGCAACAATTCAGAGACTGGCGGATTAATACTTTTCTGTGGTTGATCATTGTTTATTGCAAGCATCCTTAACCTTAGCAGCGAAAGGGTGCTTGGCAAGGAACAGGTTAAGGACTACACCAAGCCTAGTGAGTACACAGGTAAGTCAAGTAAGAGAATGAACATTTACATCAGTTGCATTAATTACATCCCATTAACACTTCTCTGCTTTTTATTTTTTTTATTTCATAGGGGAACTCCTCGGAGTGGAGTACCTGTACTCGCAGACTGGCAGAGTGCTGCAGGATGTCAGCGGGGACCCTGACCTTCCGGAAGAGGCAGCCGCTGTCGAGCAGCTCGACGAGGAGGACGAGGGCTTTCAGGAGGAGGATGTAGACCAGACAGTCCACATCCCTCATGTCCCTCGTATGAGCGCCCCGTCCTCCAGCTCGGCGGCACCTCTGTCAGGGGAACCCGCTGACGCACCCAGGTCTGGGCCATCCAGTCCCACCGCCCCTGAAGACGGAAGCTCTCCTGAGGCCCCTGGTCGACACAGTTCTCCTCACCCTGACCACTCCTCTGATTCAGAGGTAATTATACTTGACCTTTTGTGTTGGTAAAAAAAATACATGCTATTGCAACAATTCAGAGACTGGCGGATTAATACTTTTCTGTGGTTGATCATTGTTTATTGCAAGCATCCTTAACCTTAGCAGCGAAAGGGTGCTTGGCAAGGAACAGGTTAAGGACTACACCAAGCCTAGTGAGTACACAGGTAAGTCAAGTAAGAGAATGAACATTTACATCAGTTGCATTAATTACATCCCATTAACACTTCTCTGCTTTTTATTTTTTTTATTTCATAGGGGAACTCCTCGGAGTGGAGTACCTGTACTCGCAGACTGGCAGAGTGCTGCAGGATGTCAGCGGGGACCCTGACCTTCCGGAAGAGGCAGCCGCTGTCGAGCAGCTCGACGAGGAGGACGAGGGCTTTCAGGAGGAGGATGTAGACCAGACAGTCCACATCCCTCATGTCCCTCGTATGAGCGCCCCGTCCTCCAGCTCGGCGGCACCTCTGTCAGGGGAACCCGCTGACGCACCCAGGTCTGGGCCATCCAGTCCCACCGCCCCTGAAGACGGAAGCTCTCCTGAGGCCCCTGGTCGACACAGTTCTCCTCACCCTGACCACTCCTCTGATTCAGAGGTAATTATACTTGACCTTTTGTGTTGGTAAAAAAAATACATGCTATTGCAACAATTCAGAGACTGGCGGATTAATACTTTTCTGTGGTTGATCATTGTTTATTGCAAGCATCCTTAACCTTAGCAGCGAAAGGGTGCTTGGCAAGGAACAGGTTAAGGACTACACCAAGCCTAGTGAGTACACAGGTAAGTCAAGTAAGAGAATGAACATTTACATCAGTTGCATTAATTACATCCCATTAACACTTCTCTGCTTTTTATTTTTTTTATTTCATAGGGGAACTCCTCGGAGTGGAGTACCTGTACTCGCAGACTGGCAGAGTGCTGCAGGATGTCAGCGGGGACCCTGACCTTCCGGAAGAGGCAGCCGCTGTCGAGCAGCTCGACGAGGAGGACGAGGGCTTTCAGGAGGAGGATGTAGACCAGACAGTCCACATCCCTCATGTCCCTCGTATGAGCGCCCCGTCCTCCAGCTCGGCGGCACCTCTGTCAGGGGAACCCGCTGACGCACCCAGGTCTGGGCCATCCAGTCCCACCGCCCCTGAAGACGGAAGCTCTCCTGAGGCCCCTGGTCGACACAGTTCTCCTCACCCTGACCACTCCTCTGATTCAGAGGTAATTATACTTGACCTTTTGTGTTGGTAAAAAAAATACATGCTATTGCAACAATTCAGAGACTGGCGGATTAATACTTTTCTGTGGTTGATCATTGTTTATTGCAAGCATCAGAGACTGGCGGATTAATACTTTTCTGTGGTTGATCATTGTTTATTGCAAGCATCCTTAACCTTAGCAGCGAAAGGGTGCTTGGCAAGGAACAGGTTAAGGACTACACCAAGCCTAGCGAGTACACAGGTAAGTCAAGTAAGAGAATGAACATTTACATCAGTTGCATTAATTACATCCCATTAACACTTCTCTGCTTTTTATTTTTTTTATTTCATAGGGGAACTCCTCGGAGTGGAGTACCTGTACTCGCAGACTGGCAGAGTGCTGCAGGATGTCAGCGGGGACCCTGACCTTCCGGAAGAGGCAGCCGCTGTCGAGCAGCTCGACGAGGAGGACGAGGGCTTTCAGGAGGAGGATGTAGACCAGACAGTCCACATCCCTCATGTCCCTCGTATGAGCGCCCCGTCCTCCAGCTCGGCGGCACCTCTGTCAGGGGAACCCGCTGACGCACCCAGGTCTGGGCCATCCAGTCCCACCGCCCCTGAAGACGGAAGCTCTCCTGAGGCCCCTGGTCGACACAGTTCTCCTCACCCTGACCACTCCTCTGATTCAGAGGTAATTATACTTGACCTTTTGTGTTGGTAAAAAAAATACATGCTATTGCAACAATTCAGAGACTGGCGGATTAATACTTTTCTGTGGTTGATCATTGTTTATTGCAAGCATCCTTAACCTTAGCAGCGAAAGGGTGCTTGGCAAGGAACAGGTTAAGGACTACACCAAGCCTAGCGAGTACACAGGTAAGTCAAGTAAGAGAATGAACATTTACATCAGTTGCATTAATTACATCCCATTAACACTTCTCTGCTTTTTATTTTTTTTATTTCATAGGGGAACTCCTCGGAGTGGAGTACCTGTACTCGCAGACTGGCAGAGTGCTGCAGGATGTCAGCGGGGACCCTGACCTTCCGGAAGAGGCAGCCGCTGTCGAGCAGCTCGACGAGGAGGACGAGGGCTTTCAGGAGGAGGATGTAGACCAGACAGTCCACATCCCTCATGTCCCTCGTATGAGCGCCCCGTCCTCCAGCTCGGCGGCACCTCTGTCAGGGGAACCCGCTGACGCACCCAGGTCTGGGCCATCCAGTCCCACCGCCCCTGAAGACGGAAGCTCTCCTGAGGCCCCTGGTCGACACAGTTCTCCTCACCCTGACCACTCCTCTGATTCAGAGGTAATTATACTTGACTTGACCTTTTGTGTTGGTAAAAAAAATACATGCTATTGCAACAATTCAGAGACTGGCGGATTAATACTTTTCTGTGGTTGATCATTGTTTATTGCAAGCATCCTTAACCTTAGCAGCGAAAGGGTGCTTGGCAAGGAACAGGTTAAGGACTACACCAAGCCTAGCGAGTACACAGGTAAGTCAAGTAAGAGAATGAACATTTACATCAGTTGCATTAATTACATCCCATTAACACTTCTCTGCTTTTTATTTTTTTTATTTCATAGGGGAACTCCTCGGAGTGGAGTACCTGTACTCGCAGACTGGCAGAGTGCTGCAGGATGTCAGCGGGGACCCTGACCTTCCGGAAGAGGCAGCCGCTGTCGAGCAGCTCGACGAGGAGGACGAGGGCTTTCAGGAGGAGGATGTAGACCAGACAGTCCACATCCCTCATGTCCCTCGTATGAGCGCCCCGTCCTCCAGCTCGGCGGCACCTCTGTCAGGGGAACCCGCTGACGCACCCAGGTCTGGGCCATCCAGTCCCACCGCCCCTGAAGACGGAAGCTCTCCTGAGGCCCCTGGTCGACACAGTTCTCCTCACCCTGACCACTCCTCTGATTCAGAGGTAATTATACTTGACCTTTTGTGTTGGTAAAAAAAATACATGCTATTGCAACAATTCAGAGACTGGCGGATTAATACTTTTCTGTGGTTGATCATTGTTTATTGCAAGCATCCTTAACCTTAGCAGCGAAAGGGTGCTTGGCAAGGAACAGGTTAAGGACTACACCAAGCCTAGTGAGTACACAGGTAAGTCAAGTAAGAGAATGAACATTTACATCAGTTGCATTAATTACATCCCATTAACACTTCTCTGCTTTTTATTTTTTTTATTTCATAGGGGAACTCCTCGGAGTGGAGTACCTGTACTCGCAGACTGGCAGAGTGCTGCAGGATGTCAGCGGGGACCCTGACCTTCCGGAAGAGGCAGCCGCTGTCGAGCAGCTCGACGAGGAGGACGAGGGCTTTCAGGAGGAGGATGTAGACCAGACAGTCCACATCCCTCATGTCCCTCGTATGAGCGCCCCGTCCTCCAGCTCGGCGGCACCTCTGTCAGGGGAACCCGCTGACGCACCCAGGTCTGGGCCATCCAGTCCCACCGCCCCTGAAGACGGAAGCTCTCCTGAGGCCCCTGGTCGACACAGTTCTCCTCACCCTGACCACTCCTCTGATTCAGAGGTAATTATACTTGACCTTTTGTGTTGGTAAAAAAAATACATGCTATTGCAACAATTCAGAGACTGGCGGATTAATACTTTTCTGTGGTTGATCATTGTTTATTGCAAGCATCCTTAACCTTAGCAGCGAAAGGGTGCTTGGCAAGGAACAGGTTAAGGACTACACCAAGCCTAGTGAGTACACAGGTAAGTCAAGTAAGAGAATGAACATTTACATCAGTTGCATTAATTACATCCCATTAACACTTCTCTACTCTGCTTTTTATTTTTTTGATTTCATAGGGGAACTCCTCGGAGTGGAGTACCTGTACTCGCAGACTGGCAGAGTGCTGCAGGATGTCAGCGGGGACCCTGACCTTCCGGAAGAGGCAGCCGCTGTCGAGCAGCTCGACGAGGAGGACGAGGGCTTTCAGGAGGAGGATGTAGACCAGACAGTCCACATCCCTCATGTCCCTCGTATGAGCGCCCCGTCCTCCAGCTCGGCGGCACCTCTGTCAGGGGAACCCGCTGACGCACCCAGGTCTGGGCCATCCAGTCCCACCGCCCCTGAAGACGGAAGCTCTCCTGAGGCCCCTGGTCGACACAGTTCTCCTCACCCTGACCACTCCTCTGATTCAGAGGTAATTATACTTGACCTTTTGTGTTGGTAAAAAAAATACATGCTATTGCAACAATTCAGAGACTGGCGGATTAATACTTTTCTGTGGTTGATCATTGTTTATTGCAAGCATCCTTAACCTTAGCAGCGAAAGGGTGCTTGGCAAGGAACAGGTTAAGGACTACACCAAGCCTAGCGAGTACACAGGTAAGTCAAGTAAGAGAATGAACATTTACATCAGTTGCATTAATTACATCCCATTAACACTTCTCTGCTTTTTATTTTTTTTATTTCATAGGGGAACTCCTCGGAGTGGAGTACCTGTACTCGCAGACTGGCAGAGTGCTGCAGGATGTCAGCGGGGACCCTGACCTTCCGGAAGAGGCAGCCGCTGTCGAGCAGCTCGACGAGGAGGACGAGGGCTTTCAGGAGGAGGATGTAGACCAGACAGTCCACATCCCTCATGTCCCTCGTATGAGCGCCCCGTCCTCCAGCTCGGCGGCACCTCTGTCAGGGGAACCCGCTGACGCACCCAGGTCTGGGCCATCCAGTCCCACCGCCCCTGAAGACGGAAGCTCTCCTGAGGCCCCTGGTCGACACAGTTCTCCTCACCCTGACCACTCCTCTGATTCAGAGGTAATTATACTTGACCTTTTGTGTTGGTAAAAAAAATACATGCTATTGCAACAATTCAGAGACTGGCGGATTAATACTTTTCTGTGGTTGATCATTGTTTATTGCAAGCATCCTTAACCTTAGCAGCGAAAGGGTGCTTGGCAAGGAACAGGTTAAGGACTACACCAAGCCTAGGAACAGAGTACACAGGTAAGTCAAGTAAGAGAATGAACATTTACATCAGTTGCATTAATTACATCCCATTAACACTTCTCTACTCTGCTTTTTATTTTTTTTATTTCATAGGGGAACTCCTCGGAGTGGAGTACCTGTACTCGCAGACTGGCAGAGTGCTGCAGGATGTCAGCGGGGACCCTGACCTTCCGGAAGAGGCAGCCGCTGTCGAGCAGCTCGACGAGGAGGACGAGGGCTTTCAGGAGGAGGATGTAGACCAGACAGTCCACATCCCTCATGTCCCTCGTATGAGCGCCCCGTCCTCCAGCTCGGCGGCACCTCTGTCAGGGGAACCCGCTGACGCACCCAGGTCTGGGCCATCCAGTCCCACCGCCCCTGAAGACGGAAGCTCTCCTGAGGCCCCTGGTCGACACAGTTCTCCTCACCCTGACCACTCCTCTGATTCAGAGGTAATTATACTTGACCTTTTGTGTTGGTAAAAAAAATACATGCTATTGCAACAATTCAGAGACTGGCGGATTAATACTTTTCTGTGGTTGATCATTGTTTATTGCAAGCATCCTTAACCTTAGCAGCGAAAGGGTGCTTGGCAAGGAACAGGTTAAGGACTACACCAAGCCTAGTGAGTACACAGGTAAGTCAAGTAAGAGAATGAACATTTACATCAGTTGCATTAATTACATCCCATTAACACTTCTCTGCTTTTTATTTTTTTTATTTCATAGGGGAACTCCTCGGAGTGGAGTACCTGTACTCGCAGACTGGCAGAGTGCTGCAGGATGTCAGCGGGGACCCTGACCTTCCGGAAGAGGCAGCCGCTGTCGAGCAGCTCGACGAGGAGGACGAGGGCTTTCAGGAGGAGGATGTAGACCAGACAGTCCACATCCCTCATGTCCCTCGTATGAGCGCCCCGTCCTCCAGCTCGGCGGCACCTCTGTCAGGGGAACCCGCTGACGCACCCAGGTCTGGGCCATCCAGTCCCACCGCCCCTGAAGACGGAAGCTCTCCTGAGGCCCCTGGTCGACACAGTTCTCCTCACCCTGACCACTCCTCTGATTCAGAGGTAATTATACTTGACCTTTTGTGTTGGTAAAAAAAATACATGCTATTGCAACAATTCAGAGACTGGCGGATTAATACTTTTCTGTGGTTGATCATTGTTTATTGCAAGCATCCTTAACCTTAGCAGCGAAAGGGTGCTTGGCAAGGAACAGGTTAAGGACTACACCAAGCCTAGTGAGTACACAGGTAAGTCAAGTAAGAGAATGAACATTTACATCAGTTGCATTAATTACATCCCATTAACACTTCTCTGCTTTTTATTTTTTTTATTTCATAGGGGAACTCCTCGGAGTGGAGTACCTGTACTCGCAGACTGGCAGAGTGCTGCAGGATGTCAGCGGGGACCCTGACCTTCCGGAAGAGGCAGCCGCTGTCGAGCAGCTCGACGAGGAGGACGAGGGCTTTCAGGAGGAGGATGTAGACCAGACAGTCCACATCCCTCATGTCCCTCGTATGAGCGCCCCGTCCTCCAGCTCGGCGGCACCTCTGTCAGGGGAACCCGCTGACGCACCCAGGTCTGGGCCATCCAGTCCCACCGCCCCTGAAGACGGAAGCTCTCCTGAGGCCCCTGGTCGACACAGTTCTCCTCACCCTGACCACTCCTCTGATTCAGAGGTAATTATACTTGACCTTTTGTGTTGGTAAAAAAAATACATGCTATTGCAACAATTCAGAGACTGGCGGATTAATACTTTTCTGTGGTTGATCATTGTTTATTGCAAGCATCCTTAACCTTAGCAGCGAAAGGGTGCTTGGCAAGGAACAGGTTAAGGACTACACCAAGCCTAGTGAGTACACAGGTAAGTCAAGTAAGAGAATGAACATTTACATCAGTTGCATTAATTACATCCCATTAACACTTCTCTGCTTTTTATTTTTTTTATTTCATAGGGGAACTCCTCGGAGTGGAGTACCTGTACTCGCAGACTGGCAGAGTGCTGCAGGATGTCAGCGGGGACCCTGACCTTCCGGAAGAGGCAGCCGCTGTCGAGCAGCTCGACGAGGAGGACGAGGGCTTTCAGGAGGAGGATGTAGACCAGACAGTCCACATCCCTCATGTCCCTCGTATGAGCGCCCCGTCCTCCAGCTCGGCGGCACCTCTGTCAGGGGAACCCGCTGACGCACCCAGGTCTGGGCCATCCAGTCCCACCGCCCCTGAAGACGGAAGCTCTCCTGAGGCCCCTGGTCGACACAGTTCTCCTCACCCTGACCACTCCTCTGATTCAGAGGTAATTATACTTGACCTTTTGTGTTGGTAAAAAAAATACATGCTATTGCAACAATTCAGAGACTGGCGGATTAATACTTTTCTGTGGTTGATCATTGTTTATTGCAAGCATCCTTAACCTTAGCAGCGAAAGGGTGCTTGGCAAGGAACAGGTTAAGGACTACACCAAGCCTAGTGAGTACACAGGTAAGTCAAGTAAGAGAATGAACATTTACATCAGTTGCATTAATTACATCCCATTAACACTTCTCTGCTTTTTATTTTTTTTATTTCATAGGGGAACTCCTCGGAGTGGAGTACCTGTACTCGCAGACTGGCAGAGTGCTGCAGGATGTCAGCGGGGACCCTGACCTTCCGGAAGAGGCAGCCGCTGTCGAGCAGCTCGACGAGGAGGACGAGGGCTTTCAGGAGGAGGATGTAGACCAGACAGTCCACATCCCTCATGTCCCTCGTATGAGCGCCCCGTCCTCCAGCTCGGCGGCACCTCTGTCAGGGGAACCCGCTGACGCACCCAGGTCTGGGCCATCCAGTCCCACCGCCCCTGAAGACGGAAGCTCTCCTGAGGCCCCTGGTCGACACAGTTCTCCTCACCCTGACCACTCCTCTGATTCAGAGGTAATTATACTTGACCTTTTGTGTTGGTAAAAAAAATACATGCTATTGCAACAATTCAGAGACTGGCGGATTAATACTTTTCTGTGGTTGATCATTGTTTATTGCAAGCATCCTTAACCTTAGCAGCGAAAGGGTGCTTGGCAAGGAACAGGTTAAGGACTACACCAAGCCTAGCGAGTACACAGGTAAGTCAAGTAAGAGAATGAACATTTACATCAGTTGCATTAATTACATCCCATTAACACTTCTCTACTCTGCTTTTTATTTTTTTTATTTCATAGGGGAACTCCTCGGAGTGGAGTACCTGTACTCGCAGACTGGCAGAGTGCTGCAGGATGTCAGCGGGGACCCTGACCTTCCGGAAGAGGCAGCCGCTGTCGAGCAGCTCGACGAGGAGGACGAGGGCTTTCAGGAGGAGGATGTAGACCAGACAGTCCACATCCCTCATGTCCCTCGTATGAGCGCCCCGTCCTCCAGCTCGGCGGCACCTCTGTCAGGGGAACCCGCTGACGCACCCAGGTCTGGGCCATCCAGTCCCACCGCCCCTGAAGACGGAAGCTCTCCTGAGGCCCCTGGTCGACACAGTTCTCCTCACCCTGACCACTCCTCTGATTCAGAGGTAATTATACTTGACCTTTTGTGTTGGTAAAAAAAATACATGCTATTGCAACAATTCAGAGACTGGCGGATTAATACTTTTCTGTGGTTGATCATTGTTTATTGCAAGCATCCTTAACCTTAGCAGCGAAAGGGTGCTTGGCAAGGAACAGGTTAAGGACTACACCAAGCCTAGCGAGTACACAGGTAAGTCAAGTAAGAGAATGAACATTTACATCAGTTGCATTAATTACATCCCATTAACACTTCTCTGCTTTTTATTTTTTTTATTTCATAGGGGAACTCCTCGGAGTGGAGTACCTGTACTCGCAGACTGGCAGAGTGCTGCAGGATGTCAGCGGGGACCCTGACCTTCCGGAAGAGGCAGCCGCTGTCGAGCAGCTCGACGAGGAGGACGAGGGCTTTCAGGAGGAGGATGTAGACCAGACAGTCCACATCCCTCATGTCCCTCGTATGAGCGCCCCGTCCTCCAGCTCGGCGGCACCTCTGTCAGGGGAACCCGCTGACGCACCCAGGTCTGGGCCATCCAGTCCCACCGCCCCTGAAGACGGAAGCTCTCCTGAGGCCCCTGGTCGACACAGTTCTCCTCACCCTGACCACTCCTCTGATTCAGAGGTAATTATACTTGACCTTTTGTGTTGGTAAAAAAAATACATGCTATTGCAACAATTCAGAGACTGGCGGATTAATACTTTTCTGTGGTTGATCATTGTTTATTGCAAGCATCCTTAACCTTAGCAGCGAAAGGGTGCTTGGCAAGGAACAGGTTAAGGACTACACCAAGCCTAGTGAGTACACAGGTAAGTCAAGTAAGAGAATGAACATTTACATCAGTTGCATTAATTACATCCCATTAACACTTCTCTGCTTTTTATTTTTTTTATTTCATAGGGGAACTCCTCGGAGTGGAGTACCTGTACTCGCAGACTGGCAGAGTGCTGCAGGATGTCAGCGGGGACCCTGACCTTCCGGAAGAGGCAGCCGCTGTCGAGCAGCTCGACGAGGAGGACGAGGGCTTTCAGGAGGAGGATGTAGACCAGACAGTCCACATCCCTCATGTCCCTCGTATGAGCGCCCCGTCCTCCAGCTCGGCGGCACCTCTGTCAGGGGAACCCGCTGACGCACCCAGGTCTGGGCCATCCAGTCCCACCGCCCCTGAAGACGGAAGCTCTCCTGAGGCCCCTGGTCGACACAGTTCTCCTCACCCTGACCACTCCTCTGATTCAGAGGTAATTATACTTGACCTTTTGTGTTGGTAAAAAAAATACATGCTATTGCAACAATTCAGAGACTGGCGGATTAATACTTTTCTGTGGTTGATCATTGTTTATTGCAAGCATCCTTAACCTTAGCAGCGAAAGGGTGCTTGGCAAGGAACAGGTTAAGGACTACACCAAGCCTAGTGAGTACACAGGTAAGTCAAGTAAGAGAATGAACATTTACATCAGTTGCATTAATTACATCCCATTAACACTTCTCTGCTTTTTATTTTTTTTATTTCATAGGGGAACTCCTCGGAGTGGAGTACCTGTACTCGCAGACTGGCAGAGTGCTGCAGGATGTCAGCGGGGACCCTGACCTTCCGGAAGAGGCAGCCGCTGTCGAGCAGCTCGACGAGGAG
Source organism: Oncorhynchus clarkii lewisi (assembly GCF_045791955.1). Classification (NCBI taxonomy): domain Eukaryota; kingdom Metazoa; phylum Chordata; class Actinopteri; order Salmoniformes; family Salmonidae; genus Oncorhynchus; species Oncorhynchus clarkii. Next base: position 23,061 of record NW_027258906.1, on the reverse strand, counting down.
GACGAGGGCTTTCAGGAGGAGGATGTAGACCAGACAGTCCACATCCCTCATGTCCCTCGTATGAGCGCCCCGTCCTCCAGCTCGGCGGCACCTCTGTCAGGGGAACCCGCTGACGCACCCAGGTCTGGGCCATCCAGTCCCACCGCCCCTGAAGACGGAAGCTCTCCTGAGGCCCCTGGTCGACACAGTTCTCCTCACCCTGACCACTCCTCTGATTCAGAGGTAATTATACTTGACCTTTTGTGTTGGTAAAAAAAATACATGCTATTGCAACAATTCAGAGACTGGCGGATTAATACTTTTCTGTGGTTGATCATTGTTTATTGCAAGCATCCTTAGACCTTAGCAGCTCTTGTCAAGGAACAGGTTAAGGACTACACCAAGCCTAGTTTATTGCGAGTACACAGGTAAGTCAAGTAAGAGAATGAACATTTACATCAGTTGCATTAATTACATCCCATTAACACTTCTCTACTCTGCTTTTTATTTTTTTTATTTCATAGGGGAACTCCTCGGAGTGGAGTACCTGTACTCGCAGACTGCTGCAGGATGTCAGCGGGGACCCTGACCTTCCGGCAGCCGCTGTCGAGCAGCTCGACGAGGAGGACGAGGGCTTTCAGGAGGAGGATGTAGACCAGACAGTCCACATCCCTCATGTCCCTCGTATGAGCGCCCCGTCCTCCAGCTCGGCGGCACCTCTGTCAGGGGAACCCGCTGACGCACCCAGGTCTGGGCCATCCAGTCCCACCGCCCCTGAAGACGGAAGCTCTCCTGAGGCCCCTGGTCGACACAGTTCTCCTCACCCTGACCACTCCTCTGATTCAGAGGTAATTATACTTGACCTTTTGTGTTGGTAAAAAAAATACATGCTATTGCAACAATTCAGAGACTGGCGGATTAATACTTTTCTGTGGTTGATCATTGTTTATTGCAAGCATCCTTAACCTTAGCAGCGAAAGGGTGCTTGGCAAGGAACAGGTTAAGGACTACACCAAGCCTAGCGAGTACACAGGTAAGTCAAGTAAGAGAATGAACATTTACATCAGTTGCATTAATTACATCCCATTAACACTTCTCTGCTTTTTATTTTTTTTATTTCATAGGGGAACTCCTCGGAGTGGAGTACCTGTACTCGCAGACTGGCAGAGTGCTGCAGGATGTCAGCGGGGACCCTGACCTTCCGGAAGAGGCAGCCGCTGTCGAGCAGCTCGACGAGGAGGACGAGGGCTTTCAGGAGGAGGATGTAGACCAGACAGTCCACATCCCTCATGTCCCTCGTATGAGCGCCCCGTCCTCCAGCTCGGCGGCACCTCTGTCAGGGGAACCCGCTGACGCACCCAGGTCTGGGCCATCCAGTCCCACCGCCCCTGAAGACGGAAGCTCTCCTGAGGCCCCTGGTCGACACAGTTCTCCTCACCCTGACCACTCCTCTGATTCAGAGGTAATTATACTTGACCTTTTGTGTTGGTAAAAAAAATACATGCTATTGCAACAATTCAGAGACTGGCGGATTAATACTTTTCTGTGGTTGATCATTGTTTATTGCAAGCATCCTTAACCTTAGCAGCGAAAGGGTGCTTGGCAAGGAACAGGTTAAGGACTACACCAAGCCTAGCGAGTACACAGGTAAGTCAAGTAAGAGAATGAACATTTACATCAGTTGCATTAATTACATCCCATTAACACTTCTCTGCTTTTTATTTTTTTTATTTCATAGGGGAACTCCTCGGAGTGGAGTACCTGTACTCGCAGACTGGCAGAGTGCTGCAGGATGTCAGCGGGGACCCTGACCTTCCGGAAGAGGCAGCCGCTGTCGAGCAGCTCGACGAGGAGGACGAGGGCTTTCAGGAGGAGGATGTAGACCAGACAGTCCACATCCCTCATGTCCCTCGTATGAGCGCCCCGTCCTCCAGCTCGGCGGCACCTCTGTCAGGGGAACCCGCTGACGCACCCAGGTCTGGGCCATCCAGTCCCACCGCCCCTGAAGACGGAAGCTCTCCTGAGGCCCCTGGTCGACACAGTTCTCCTCACCCTGACCACTCCTCTGATTCAGAGGTAATTATACTTGACCTTTTGTGTTGGTAAAAAAAATACATGCTATTGCAACAATTCAGAGACTGGCGGATTAATACTTTTCTGTGGTTGATCATTGTTTATTGCAAGCATCCTTAACCTTAGCAGCGAAAGGGTGCTTGGCAAGGAACAGGTTAAGGACTACACCAAGCCTAGTGAGTACACAGGTAAGTCAAGTAAGAGAATGAACATTTACATCAGTTGCATTAATTACATCCCATTAACACTTCTCTGCTTTTTATTTTTTTTATTTCATAGGGGAACTCCTCGGAGTGGAGTACCTGTACTCGCAGACTGGCAGAGTGCTGCAGGATGTCAGCGGGGACCCTGACCTTCCGGAAGAGGCAGCCGCTGTCGAGCAGCTCGACGAGGAGGACGAGGGCTTTCAGGAGGAGGATGTAGACCAGACAGTCCACATCCCTCATGTCCCTCGTATGAGCGCCCCGTCCTCCAGCTCGGCGGCACCTCTGTCAGGGGAACCCGCTGACGCACCCAGGTCTGGGCCATCCAGTCCCACCGCCCCTGAAGACGGAAGCTCTCCTGAGGCCCCTGGTCGACACAGTTCTCCTCACCCTGACCACTCCTCTGATTCAGAGGTAATTATACTTGACCTTTTGTGTTGGTAAAAAAAATACATGCTATTGCAACAATTCAGAGACTGGCGGATTAATACTTTTCTGTGGTTGATCATTGTTTATTGCAAGCATCCTTAACCTTAGCAGCGAAAGGGTGCTTGGCAAGGAACAGGTTAAGGACTACACCAAGCCTAGTGAGTACACAGGTAAGTCAAGTAAGAGAATGAACATTTACATCAGTTGCATTAATTACATCCCATTAACACTTCTCTGCTTTTTATTTTTTTTATTTCATAGGGGAACTCCTCGGAGTGGAGTACCTGTACTCGCAGACTGGCAGAGTGCTGCAGGATGTCAGCGGGGACCCTGACCTTCCGGAAGAGGCAGCCGCTGTCGAGCAGCTCGACGAGGAGGACGAGGGCTTTCAGGAGGAGGATGTAGACCAGACAGTCCACATCCCTCATGTCCCTCGTATGAGCGCCCCGTCCTCCAGCTCGGCGGCACCTCTGTCAGGGGAACCCGCTGACGCACCCAGGTCTGGGCCATCCAGTCCCACCGCCCCTGAAGACGGAAGCTCTCCTGAGGCCCCTGGTCGACACAGTTCTCCTCACCCTGACCACTCCTCTGATTCAGAGGTAATTATACTTGACCTTTTGTGTTGGTAAAAAAAATACATGCTATTGCAACAATTCAGAGACTGGCGGATTAATACTTTTCTGTGGTTGATCATTGTTTATTGCAAGCATCCTTAACCTTAGCAGCGAAAGGGTGCTTGGCAAGGAACAGGTTAAGGACTACACCAAGCCTAGCGAGTACACAGGTAAGTCAAGTAAGAGAATGAACATTTACATCAGTTGCATTAATTACATCCCATTAACACTTCTCTGCTTTTTATTTTTTTTATTTCATAGGGGAACTCCTCGGAGTGGAGTACCTGTACTCGCAGACTGGCAGAGTGCTGCAGGATGTCAGCGGGGACCCTGACCTTCCGGAAGAGGCAGCCGCTGTCGAGCAGCTCGACGAGGAGGACGAGGGCTTTCAGGAGGAGGATGTAGACCAGACAGTCCACATCCCTCATGTCCCTCGTATGAGCGCCCCGTCCTCCAGCTCGGCGGCACCTCTGTCAGGGGAACCCGCTGACGCACCCAGGTCTGGGCCATCCAGTCCCACCGCCCCTGAAGACGGAAGCTCTCCTGAGGCCCCTGGTCGACACAGTTCTCCTCACCCTGACCACTCCTCTGATTCAGAGGTAATTAATTATACTTGACCTTTTGTGTCGGTAAAAAAAATACATGCTATTGCAACAATTCAGAGACTGGCGGATTAATACTTTTCTGTGGTTGATCATTGTTTATTGCAAGCATCCTTAACCTTAGCAGCGAAAGGGTGCTTGGCAAGGAACAGGTTAAGGACTACACCAAGCCTAGTGAGTACACAGGTAAGTCAAGTAAGAGAATGAACATTTACATCAGTTGCATTAATTACATCCCATTAACACTTCTCTGCTTTTTATTTTTTTTATTTCATAGGGGAACTCCTCGGAGTGGAGTACCTGTACTCGCAGACTGGCAGAGTGCTGCAGGATGTCAGCGGGGACCCTGACCTTCCGGAAGAGGCAGCCGCTGTCGAGCAGCTCGACGAGGAGGACGAGGGCTTTCAGGAGGAGGATGTAGACCAGACAGTCCACATCCCTCATGTCCCTCGTATGAGCGCCCCGTCCTCCAGCTCGGCGGCACCTCTGTCAGGGGAACCCGCTGACGCACCCAGGTCTGGGCCATCCAGTCCCACCGCCCCTGAAGACGGAAGCTCTCCTGAGGCCCCTGGTCGACACAGTTCTCCTCACCCTGACCACTCCTCTGATTCAGAGGTAATTATACTTGACCTTTTGTGTTGGTAAAAAAAAGACATGCTATTGCAACAATTCAGAGACTGGCGGATTAATACTTTTCTGTGGTTGATCATTGTTTATTGCAAGCATCCTTAACCTTAGCAGCGAAAGGGTGCTTGGCAAGGAACAGGTTAAGGACTACACCAAGCCTAGCGAGTACACAGGTAAGTCAAGTAAGAGAATGAACATTTACATCAGTTGCATTAATTACATCCCATTAACACTTCTCTACTCTGCTTTTTATTTTTTTGATTTCATAGGGGAACTCCTCGGAGTGGAGTACCTGTACTCGCAGACTGGCAGAGTGCTGCAGGATGTCAGCGGGGACCCTGACCTTCCGGAAGAGGCAGCCGCTGTCGAGCAGCTCGACGAGGAGGACGAGGGCTTTCAGGAGGAGGATGTAGACCAGACAGTCCACATCCCTCATGTCCCTCGTATGAGCGCCCCGTCCTCCAGCTCGGCGGCACCTCTGTCAGGGGAACCCGCTGACGCACCCAGGTCTGGGCCATCCAGTCCCACCGCCCCTGAAGACGGAAGCTCTCCTGAGGCCCCTGGTCGACACAGTTCTCCTCACCCTGACCACTCCTCTGATTCAGAGGTAATTATACTTGACCTTTTGTGTTGGTAAAAAAAATACATGCTATTGCAACAATTCAGAGACTGGCGGATTAATACTTTTCTGTGGTTGATCATTGTTTATTGCAAGCAAAAATATATAACCGTGAGCTTGCAGTTCCTACAACTTCCACACGATGTCGCCAATAACGTCATTTTCGTTGACAAAAATCCTTTGTGTAATGACAAATCATTACACAAAGGATTTGACGTTTTTGTCAACGAAAATGACGTTATTGGCGACATCGTGTGGAAGTTGTAGGAACTGCAAGCTCACGGTTATATATTTTTGCTTGCAATAAACAATTCAGAGACTGGCGGATTAATACTTTTCTGTGGTGGATCATTGTTTATTGCAAGCATCCTTAACCTTAGCAGCGAAAGGGTGCTTGGCAAGGAACAGGTTAAGGACTACACCAAGCCTAGTGAGTACACAGGTAAGTCAAGTAAGAGAATGAACATTTACATCAGTTGCATTAATTACATCCCATTAACACTTCTCTACTCTACTTTTTATTTTTTTTATTTCATAGGGGAACTCCTCGGAGTGGAGCACCTGTACTCGCAGACTGGCAGAGTGCTGCAGGATGTCAGCGGGGACCCTGACCTTCCGGAAGAGGCAGCCGCTGTCGAGCAGCTCGACGAGGAGGACGAGGGCTTTCAGGAGGAGGATGTAGACCAGACAGTCCACATCCCTCATGTCCCTCCCCTCGTATGAGCGCCCCGTCCTCCAGCTCGCTGCTAAGGTTAAGGATGCTTGCAATAAACAATGATCAACCACAGAAAAGTATTAATCCGCCAGTCTCTGAATTGTTGCAATAGCATGTATTTTTTTTACCGACACAAAAGGTCAAGTATAATTAATTACCTCTGAATCAGAGGAGTGGTCAGGGTGAGGAGAACTGTGTCGACCAGGGGCCTCAGGAGAGCTTCCGTCTTCAGGGGCGGTGGGACTGGATGGCCCAGACCTGGGTGCGTCAGCGGGTTCCCCTGACAGAGGTGCCGCCGAGCTGGAGGACGGGGCGCTCATACGAGGGACATGAGGGATGTGGACTGTCTGGTCTACATCCTCCTCCTGAAAGCCCTCGTCGAGCTGCTCGACAGCGGCTGCCTCTTCCGGAAGGTCAGGGTCCCCGCTGACATCCTGCAGCACTCTGCCAGTCTGCGAGTACAGGTACTCCACTCCGAGGAGTTCCCCTATGAAATAAAAAAAATAAAAAGCAGAGTAGAGAAGTGTTAATGGGATGTAATTAATGCAACTGATGTAAATGTTCATTCTCTTACTTGACTTACCTGTGTACTCGCTAGGCTTGGTGTAGTCCTTAACCTGTTCCTTGCCAAGCACCCTTTCGCTGCTAAGGTTAAGGATGCTTGCAATAAACAATGATCAACCACAGAAAAGTATTAATCCGCCAGTCTCTGAATTGTTGCAATAGCATGTATTTTTTTTACCAACACAAAAGGTCAAGTATAATTACCTCTGAATCAGAGGAGTGGTCAGGGTGAGGAGAACTGTGTCGACCAGGGGCCTCAGGAGAGCTTCCGTCTTCAGGGGCGGTGGGACTGGATGGCCCAGACCTGGGTGCGTCAGCGGGTTCCCCTGACAGAGGTGCCGCCGAGCTGGAGGACGGGGCGCTCATACGAGGGAGGGACATGAGGGATGTGGACTGTCTGGTCTACATCCTCCTCCTGAAAGCCCTCGTCCTCCTCGTCGAGCTGCTCGACAGCGGCTGCCTCTTCCGGAAGGTCAGGGTCCCCGCTGACATCCTGCAGCACTCTGCCAGTCTGCGAGTACAGGTACTCCACTCCGAGGAGTTCCCCTATGAAATAAAAAAAATAAAAAGCAGAGAAGTGTTAATGGGATGTAATTAATGCAACTGATGTAAATGTTCATTCTCTTACTTGACTTACCTGTGTACTCACTAGGCTTGGTGTAGTCCTTAACCTGTTCCTTGCCAAGCACCCTTTCGCTGCTAAGGTTAAGGATGCTTGCAATAAACAATGATCAACCACAGAAAAGTATTAATCCGCCAGTCTCTGAATTGTTGCAATAGCATGTATTTTTTTTACCGACACAAAAGGTCAAGTATAATTACCTCTGAATCAGAGGAGTGGTCAGGGTGAGGAGAACTGTGTCGACCAGGGGCCTCAGGAGAGCTTCCGTCTTCAGGGGCGGTGGGACTGGATGGCCCAGACCTGGGTGCGTCAGCGGGTTCCCCTGACAGAGGTGCCGCCGAGCTGGAGGACGGGGCGCTCATACGAGGGGAGGGACATGAGGGATGTGGACTGTCTGGTCTACATCCTCCTCCTGAAAGCCCTCGTCCTCCTCGTCGAGCTGCTCGACAGCGGCTGCCTCTTCCGGAAGGTCAGGGTCCCCGCTGACATCCTGCAGCACTCTGCCAGTCTGCGAGTACAGGTACTCCACTCCGAGGAGTTCCCCTATGAAATAAAAAAAATAAAAAGCAGAGAAGTGTTAATGGGATGTAATTAATGCAACTGATGTAAATGTTCATTCTCTTACTTGACTTACCTGTGTACTCACTAGGCTTGGTGTAGTCCTTAACCTGTTCCTTGCCAAGCACCCTTTCGCTGCTAAGGTTAAGGATGCTTGCAATAAACAATGATCAACCACAGAAAAGTATTAATCCGCCAGTCTCTGAATTGTTGCAATAGCATGTATTTTTTTTACCGACACAAAAGGTCAAGTATAATTACCTCTGAATCAGAGGAGTGGTCAGGGTGAGGAGAACTGTGTCGACCAGGGGCCTCAGGAGAGCTTCCGTCTTCAGGGGCGGTGGGACTGGATGGCCCAGACCTGGGTGCGTCAGCGGGTTCCCCTGACAGAGGTGCCGCCGAGCTGGAGGACGGGGCGCTCATACGAGGGACATGAGGGATGTGGACTGTCTGGTCTACATCCTCCTCCTGAAAGCCCTCGTCCTCCTCGTCGAGCTGCTCGACAGCGGCTGCCTCTTCCGGAAGGTCAGGGTCCCCGCTGACATCCTGCAGCACTCTGCCAGTCTGCGAGTACAGGTACTCCACTCCGAGGAGTTCCCCTATGAAATAAAAAAAATAAAAAGCAGAGTAGAGTGTTAATGGGATGTAATTAATGCAACTGATGTAAATGTTCATTCTCTTACTTGACTTACCTGTGTACTCACTAGGCTTGGTGTAGTCCTTAACCTGTTCCTTGCCAAGCACCCTTTCGCTGCTAAGGTTAAGGATGCTTGCAATAAACAATGATCAACCACAGAAAAGTATTAATCCGCCAGTCTCTGAATTGTTGCAATAGCATGTATTTTTTTTACCAACACAAAAGGTCAAGTATAATTACCTCTGAATCAGAGGAGTGGTCAGGGTGAGGAGAACTGTGTCGACCAGGGGCCTCAGGAGAGCTTCCGTCTTCAGGGGCGGTGGGACTGGATGGCCCAGACCTGGGTGCGTCAGCGGGTTCCCCTGACAGAGGTGCCGCCGAGCTGGAGGACGGGGCGCTCATACGAGGGACATGAGGGATGTGGACTGTCTGGTCTACATCCTCCTCCTGAAAGCCCTCGTCCTCCTCGAGCTGCTCGACAGCGGCTGCCTCTTCCGGAAGGTCAGGGTCCCCGCTGACATCCTGCAGCACTCTGCCAGTCTGCGAGTACAGGTACTCCACTCCGAGGAGTTCCCCTATGAAATAAAAAAAATAAAAAGCAGAGTAGAGAAGTGTTAATGGGATGTAATTAATGCAACTGATGTAAATGTTCATTCTCTTACTTGACTTACCTGTGTACTCGCTAGGCTTGGTGTAGTCCTTAACCTGTTCCTTGCCAAGCACCCTTTCGCTGCTAAGGTTAAGGATGCTTGCAATAAACAATGATCAACCACAGAAAAGTATTAATCCGCCAGTCTCTGAATTGTTGCAATAGCATGTATTTTTTTTACCAACACAAAAGGTCAAGTATAATTACCTCTGAATCAGAGGAGTGGTCAGGGTGAGGAGAACTGTGTCGACCAGGGGCCTCAGGAGAGCTTCCGTCTTCAGGGGCGGTGGGACTGGATGGCCCAGACCTGGGTGCGTCAGCGGGTTCCCCTGACAGAGGTGCCGCCGAGCTGGAGGACGGGGCGCTCATACGAGGGACATGAGGGATGTGGACTGTCTGGTCTACATCCTCCTCCTGAAAGCCCTCGTCCTCCTCGTCGAGCTGCTCGACAGCGGCTGCCTCTTCCGGAAGGTCAGGGTCCCCGCTGACATCCTGCAGCACTCTGCCAGTCTGCGAGTACAGGTACTCCACTCCGAGGAGTTCCCCTATGAAATAAAAAAAATAAAAAGCAGAGAAGTGTTAATGGGATGTAATTAATGCAACTGATGTAAATGTTCATTCTCTTACTTGACTTACCTGTGTACTCACTAGGCTTGGTGTAGTCCTTAACCTGTTCCTTGCCAAGCACCCTTTCGCTGCTAAGGTTAAGGATGCTTGCAATAAACAATGATCAACCACAGAAAAGTATTAATCCGCCAGTCTCTGAATTGTTGCAATAGCATGTCTTTTTTTTACCAACACAAAAGGTCAAGTATAATTACCTCTGAATCAGAGGAGTGGTCAGGGTGAGGAGAACTGTGTCGACCAGGGGCCTCAGGAGAGCTTCCGTCTTCAGGGGCGGTGGGACTGGATGGCCCAGACCTGGGTGCGTCAGCGGGTTCCCCTGACAGAGGTGCCGCCGAGCTGGAGGACGGGGCGCTCATACGAGGGAGGGACATGAGGGATGTGGACTGTCTGGTCTACATCCTCCTCCTGAAAGCCCTCGTCCTCCTCGTCGAGCTGCTCGACAGCGGCTGCCTCTTCCGGAAGGTCAGGGTCCCCGCTGACATCCTGCAGCACTCTGCCAGTCTGCGAGTACAGGTACTCCACTCCGAGGAGTTCCCCTATGAAATAAAAAAAATAAAAAGCAGAGAAGTGTTAATGGGATGTAATTAATGCAACTGATGTAAATGTTCATTCTCTTACTTGACTTACCTGTGTACTCACTAGGCTTGGTGTAGTCCTTAACCTGTTCCTTGCCAAGCACCCTTTCGCTGCTAAGGTTAAGGATGCTTGCAATAAACAATGATCAACCACAGAAAAGTATTAATCCGCCAGTCTCTGAATTGTTGCAATAGCATGTATTTTTTTTACCGACACAAAAGGTCAAGTATAATTACCTCTGAATCAGAGGAGTGGTCAGGGTGAGGAGAACTGTGTCGACCAGGGGCCTCAGGAGAGCTTCCGTCTTCAGGGGCGGTGGGACTGGATGGCCCAGACCTGGGTGCGTCAGCGGGTTCCCCTGACAGAGGTGCCGCCGAGCTGGAGGACGGGGCGCTCATACGAGGGACATGAGGGATGTGGACTTCTGGTCTACATCCTCCTCCTGAAAGCCCTCGTCCTCCTCGTCGAGCTGCTCGACAGCGGCTGCCTCTTCCGGAAGGTCAGGGTCCCCGCTGACATCCTGCAGCACTCTGCCAGTCTGCGAGTACAGGTACTCCACTCCGAGGAGTTCCCCTATGAAATAAAAAAAATAAAAAGCAGAGAAGTGTTAATGGGATGTAATTAATGCAACTGATGTAAATGTTCATTCTCTTACTTGACTTACCTGTGTACTCGCTAGGCTTGGTGTAGTCCTTAACCTGTTCCTTGCCAAGCACCCTTTCGCTGCTAAGGTTAAGGATGCTTGCAATAAACAATGATCAACCACAGAAAAGTATTAATCCGCCAGTCTCTGAATTGTTGCAATAGCATGTATTTTTTTTACCGACACAAAAGGTCAAGTATAATTACCTCTGAATCAGAGGAGTGGTCAGGGTGAGGAGAACTGTGTCGACCAGGGGCCTCAGGAGAGCTTCCGTCTTCAGGGGCGGTGGGACTGGATGGCCCAGACCTGGGTGCGTCAGCGGGTTCCCCTGACAGAGGTGCCGCCGAGCTGGAGGACGGGGCGCTCATACGAGGGACATGAGGGATGTGGACTGTCTGGTCTACATCCTCCTCCTGAAAGCCCTCGTCCTCCTCGTCGAGCTGCTCGACAGCGGCTGCCTCTTCCGGAAGGTCAGGGTCCCCGCTGACATCCTGCAGCACTCTGCCAGTCTGCGAGTACAGGTACTCCACTCCGAGGAGTTCCCCTATGAAATCAAAAAAATAAAAAGCAGAGTAGAGAAGTGTTAATGGGATGTAATTAATGCAACTGATGTAAATGTTCATTCTCTTACTTGACTTACCTGTGTACTCGCTAGGCTTGGTGTAGTCCTTAACCTGTTCCTTGCCAAGCACCCTTTCGCTGCTAAGGTTAAGGATGCTTGCAATAAACAATGATCAACCACAGAAAAGTATTAATCCGCCAGTCTCTGAATTGTTGCAATAGCATGTATTTTTTTTACCAACACAAAAGGTCAAGTATAATTACCTCTGAATCAGAGGAGTGGTCAGGGTGAGGAGAACTGTGTCGACCAGGGGCCTCAGGAGAGCTTCCGTCTTCAGGGGCGGTGGGACTGGATGGCCCAGACCTGGGTGCGTCAGCGGGTTCCCCTGACAGAGGTGCCGCCGAGCTGGAGGACGGGGCGCTCATACGAGGGACATGAGGGATGTGGACTGTCTGGTCTACATCCTCCTCCTGAAAGCCCTCGTCCTCCTCGTCGAGCTGCTCGACAGCGGCTGCCTCTTCCGGAAGGTCAGGGTCCCCGCTGACATCCTGCAGCACTCTGCCAGTCTGCGAGTACAGGTACTCCACTCCGAGGAGTTCCCCTATGAAATAAAAAAAATAAAAAGCAGAGAAGTGTTAATGGGATGTAATTAATGCAACTGATGTAAATGTTCATTCTCTTACTTGACTTACCTGTGTACTCGCTAGGCTTGGTGTAGTCCTTAACCTGTTCCTTGCCAAGCACCCTTTCGCTGCTAAGGTTAAGGATGCTTGCAATAAACAATGATCAACCACAGAAAAGTATTAATCCGCCAGTCTCTGAATTGTTGCAATAGCATGTATTTTTTTTACCAACACAAAAGGTCAAGTATAATTACCTCTGAATCAGAGGAGTGGTCAGGGTGAGGAGAACTGTGTCGACCAGGGGCCTCAGGAGAGCTTCCGTCTTCAGGGGCGGTGGGACTGGATGGCCCAGACCTGGGTGCGTCAGCGGGTTCCCCTGACAGAGGTGCCGCCGAGCTGGAGGACGGGGCGCTCATACGAGGGACATGAGGGATGTGGACTGTCTGGTCTACATCCTCCTCCTGAAAGCCCTCGTCCTCCTCGTCGAGCTGCTCGACAGCGGCTGCCTCTTCCGGAAGGTCAGGGTCCCCGCTGACATCCTGCAGCACTCTGCCAGTCTGCGAGTACAGGTACTCCACTCCGAGGAGTTCCCCTATGAAATAAAAAAAATAAAAAGCAGAGAAGTGTTAATGGGATGTAATTAATGCAACTGATGTAAATGTTCATTCTCTTACTTGACTTACCTGTGTACTCGCTAGGCTTGGTGTAGTCCTTAACCTGTTCCTTGCCAAGCACCCTTTCGCTGCTAAGGTTAAGGATGCTTGCAATAAACAATGATCAACCACAGAAAAGTATTAATCCGCCAGTCTCTGAATTGTTGCAATAGCATGTATTTTTTTTACCGACACAAAAGGTCAAGTATAATTACCTCTGAATCAGAGGAGTGGTCAGGGTGAGGAGAACTGTGTCGACCAGGGGCCTCAGGAGAGCTTCCGTCTTCAGGGGCGGTGGGACTGGATGGCCCAGACCTGGGTGCGTCAGCGGGTTCCCCTGACAGAGGTGCCGCCGAGCTGGAGGACGGGGCGCTCATACGAGGGACATGAGGGATGTGGACTGTCTGGTCTACATCCTCCTCCTGAAAGCCCTCGTCCTCCTCGTCGAGCTGCTCGACAGCGGCTGCCTCTTCCGGAAGGTCAGGGTCCCCGCTGACATCCTGCAGCACTCTGCCAGTCTGCGAGTACAGGTACTCCACTCCGAGGAGTTCCCCTATGAAATAAAAAAAATAAAAAGCAGAGTAGAGAAGTGTTAATGGGATGTAATTAATGCAACTGATGTAAATGTTCATTCTCTTACTTGACTTACCTGTGTACTCGCTAGGCTTGGTGTAGTCCTTAACCTGTTCCTTGCCAAGCACCCTTTCGCTGCTAAGGTTAAGGATGCTTGCAATAAACAATGATCAACCACAGAAAAGTATTAATCCGCCAGTCTCTGAATTGTTGCAATAGCATGTATTTTTTTTACCAACACAAAAGGTCAAGTATAATTACCTCTGAATCAGAGGAGTGGTCAGGGTGAGGAGAACTGTGTCGACCAGGGGCCTCAGGAGAGCTTCCGTCTTCAGGGGCGGTGGGACTGGATGGCCCAGACCTGGGTGCGTCAGCGGGTTCCCCTGACAGAGGTGCCGCCGAGCTGGAGGACGGGGCGCTCATACGAGGGACATGAGGGATGTGGACTGTCTGGTCCTAAAGCCCTCGTCCTCCTCGAAAGCCCAGCTGCTCGACAGCGGCTGCCTCTTCCGGAAGGTCAGGGTCCCCGCTGACATCCTGCAGCACTCTGCCAGTCTGCGAGTACAGGTTCTCCACTGACAGAGGAGTTCCCTTGCTATGAAATCAAAAAAAAGTAAAAAGCAGTCAACTGATGTAAATGTTCATTCTCTTACTTGACTTACCTGTGTACTCACTAGGCTTGGTGTAGTCCTTAACCTGTTCCTTGCCAAGCACCCTTTCGCTGCTAAGGTTAAGGATGCTTGCAATAAACAATGATCAACCACAGAAAAGTAAGTAATCCGCCAGTCTCTGAATTGTTGCAATAGCATGTATTTTTTTTACCAACACAAAAGGTCAAGTATAATTACCTCTGAATCAGAGGAGTGGTCAGGGTGAGGAGAACTGTGTCGACCAGGGGCCTCAGGAGAGCTTCCGTCTTCAGGGGCGGTGGGACTGGATGGCCCAGACCTGGGTGCGTCAGCGGGTTCCCCTGACAGAGGTGCCGCCGAGCTGGAGGACGGGGCGCTCATACGAGGGACATGAGGGATGTGGACTGTCTGGTCTACATCCTCCTCCTGAAAGCCCTCGTCCTCCTCGTCGAGCTGCTCGACAGCGGCTGCCTCTTCCGGAAGGTCAGGGTCCCCGCTGACATCCTGCAGCACTCTGCCAGTCTGCGAGTACAGGTACTCCACTCCGAGGAGTTCCCCTATGAAATAAAAAAAATAAAAAGCAGAGTAGAGAAGTGTTAATGGGATGTAATTAATGCAACTGATGTAAATGTTCATTCTCTTACTTGACTTACCTGTGTACTCGCTAGGCTTGGTGTAGTCCTTAACCTGTTCCTTGCCAAGCACCCTTTCGCTGCTAAGGTTAAGGATGCTTGCAATAAACAATGATCAACCACAGAAAAGTATTAATCCGCCAGTCTCTGAATTGTTGCAATAGCATGTATTTTTTTTACCAACACAAAAGGTCAAGTATAATTACCTCTGAATCAGAGGAGTGGTCAGGGTGAGGAGAACTGTGTCGACCAGGGGCCTCAGGAGAGCTTCCGTCTTCAGGGGCGGTGGGACTGGATGGCCCAGACCTGGGTGCGTCAGCGGGTTCCCCTGACAGAGGTGCCGCCGAGCTGGAGGACGGGGCGCTCATACGAGGGACATGAGGGATGTGGACTGTCTGGTCTACATCCTCCTCCTGAAAGCCCTCGTCCTCCTCGTCGAGCTGCTCGACAGCGGCTGCCTCTTCCGGAAGGTCAGGGTCCCCGCTGACATCCTGCAGCACTCTGCCAGTCTGCGAGTACAGGTACTCCACTCCGAGGAGTTCCCCTATGAAATAAAAAAAATAAAAAGCAGAGTAGAGAAGTGTTAATGGGATGTAATTAATGCAACTGATGTAAATGTTCATTCTCTTACTTGACTTACCTGTGTACTCGCTAGGCTTGGTGTAGTCCTTAACCTGTTCCTTGCCAAGCACCCTTTCGCTGCTAAGGTTAAGGATGCTTGCAATAAACAATGATCAACCACAGAAAAGTATTAATCCGCCAGTCTCTGAATTGTTGCAATAGCATGTATTTTTTTTACCAACACAAAAGGTCAAGTATAATTACCTCTGAATCAGAGGAGTGGTCAGGGTGAGGAGAACTGTGTCGACCAGGGGCCTCAGGAGAGCTTCCGTCTTCAGGGGCGGTGGGACTGGATGGCCCAGACCTGGGTGCGTCAGCGGGTTCCCCTGACAGAGGTGCCGCCGAGCTGGAGGACGGGGCGCTCATACGAGGGACATGAGGGATGTGGACTGTCTGGTCTACATCCTCCTCCTGAAAGCCCTCGTCCTCCTCGTCGAGCTGCTCGACAGCGGCTGCCTCTTCCGGAAGGTCAGGGTCCCCGCTGACATCCTGCAGCACTCTGCCAGTCTGCGAGTACAGGTACTCCACTCCGAGGAGTTCCCCTATGAAATAAAAAAAATAAAAAGCAGAGTAGAGAAGTGTTAATGGGATGTAATTAATGCAACTGATGTAAATGTTCATTCTCTTACTTGACTTACCTGTGTACTCACTAGGCTTGGTGTAGTCCTTAACCTGTTCCTTGCCAAGCACCCTTTCGCTGCTAAGGTTAAGGATGCTTGCAATAAACAATGATCAACCACAGAAAAGTATTAATCCGCCAGTCTCTGAATTGTTGCAATAGCATGTATTTTTTTTACCAACACAAAAGGTCAAGTATAATTACCTCTGAATCAGAGGAGTGGTCAGGGTGAGGAGAACTGTGTCGACCAGGGGCCTCAGGAGAGCTTCCGTCTTCAGGGGCGGTGGGACTGGATGGCCCAGACCTGGGTGCGTCAGCGGGTTCCCCTGACAGAGGTGCCGCCGAGCTGGAGGACGGGGCGCTCATACGAGGGACATGAGGGATGTGGACTGTCTGGTCTACATCCTCCTCCTGAAAGCCCTCGTCCTCCTCGTCGAGCTGCTCGACAGCGGCTGCCTCTTCCGGAAGGTCAGGGTCCCCGCTGACATCCTGCAGCACTCTGCCAGTCTGCGAGTACAGGTACTCCACTCCGAGGAGTTCCCCTATGAAATAAAAAAAATAAAAAGCAGAGAAGTGTTAATGGGATGTAATTAATGCAACTGATGTAAATGTTCATTCTCTTACTTGACTTACCTGTGTACTCGCTAGGCTTGGTGTAGTCCTTAACCTGTTCCTTGCCAAGCACCCTTTCGCTGCTAAGGTTAAGGATGCTTGCAATAAACAATGATCAACCACAGAAAAGTATTAATCCGCCAGTCTCTGAATTGTTGCAATAGCATGTATTTTTTTTACCAACACAAAAGGTCAAGTATAATTACCTCTGAATCAGAGGAGTGGTCAGGGTGAGGAGAACTGTGTCGACCAGGGGCCTCAGGAGAGCTTCCGTCTTCAGGGGCGGTGGGACTGGATGGCCCAGACCTGGGTGCGTCAGCGGGTTCCCCTGACAGAGGTGCCGCCGAGCTGGAGGACGGGGCGCTCATACGAGGGACATGAGGGATGTGGACTGTCTGGTCTACATCCTCCTCCTGAAAGCCCTCGTCCTCCTCGTCGAGCTGCTCGACAGCGGCTGCCTCTTCCGGAAGGTCAGGGTCCCCGCTGACATCCTGCAGCACTCTGCCAGTCTGCGAGTACAGGTACTCCACTCCGAGGAGTTCCCCTATGAAATAAAAAAAATAAAAAGCAGAGAAGTGTTAATGGGATGTAATTAATGCAACTGATGTAAATGTTCATTCTCTTACTTGACTTACCTGTGTACTCACTAGGCTTGGTGTAGTCCTTAACCTGTTCCTTGCCAAGCACCCTTTCGCTGCTAAGGTTAAGGATGCTTGCAATAAACAATGATCAACCACAGAAAAGTATTAATCCGCCAGTCTCTGAATTGTTGCAATAGCATGTATTTTTTTTACCAACACAAAAGGTCAAGTATAATTACCTCTGAATCAGAGGAGTGGTCAGGGTGAGGAGAACTGTGTCGACCAGGGGCCTCAGGAGAGCTTCCGTCTTCAGGGGCGGTGGGACTGGATGGCCCAGACCTGGGTGCGTCAGCGGGTTCCCCTGACAGAGGTGCCGCCGAGCTGGAGGACGGGGCGCTCATACGAGGGGAGGGACATGAGGGATGTGGACTGTCTGGTCTACATCCTCCTCCTGAAAGCCCTCGTCCTCCTCGTCGAGCTGCTCGACAGCGGCTGCCTCTTCCGGAAGGTCAGGGTCCCCGCTGACATCCTGCAGCACTCTGCGAGTACAGGTACTCCACTCCGAGGAGTTCCCCTATGAAATAAAAAAAATAAAAAGCAGAGAAGTGTTAATGGGATGTAATTAATGCAACTGATGTAAATGTTCATTCTCTTACTTGACTTACCTGTGTACTCGCTAGGCTTGGTGTAGTCCTTAACCTGTTCCTTGCCAAGCACCCTTTCGCTGCTAAGGTTAAGGATGCTTGCAATAAACAATGATCAACCACAGAAAAGTATTAATCCGCCAGTCTCTGAATTGTTGCAATAGCATGTATTTTTTTTACCAACACAAAAGGTCAAGTATAATTACCTCTGAATCAGAGGAGTGGTCAGGGTGAGGAGAACTGTGTCGACCAGGGGCCTCAGGAGAGCTTCCGTCTTCAGGGGCGGTGGGACTGGATGGCCCAGACCTGGGTGCGTCAGCGGGTTCCCCTGACAGAGGTGCCGCCGAGCTGGAGGACGGGGCGCTCATACGAGGGACATGAGGGATGTGGACTGTCTGGTCTACATCCTCCTCCTGAAAGCCCTCGTCCTCCTCGTCGAGCTGCTCGACAGCGGCTGCCTCTTCCGGAAGGTCAGGGTCCCCGCTGACATCCTGCAGCACTCTGCCAGTCTGCGAGTACAGGTACTCCACTCCGAGGAGTTCCCCTATGAAATAAAAAAAATAAAAAGCAGAGAAGTGTTAATGGGATGTAATTAATGCAACTGATGTAAATGTTCATTCTCTTACTTGACTTACCTGTGTACTCACTAGGCTTGGTGTAGTCCTTAACCTGTTCCTTGCCAAGCACCCTTTCGCTGCTAAGGTTAAGGATGCTTGCAATAAACAATGATCAACCACAGAAAAGTATTAATCCGCCAGTCTCTGAATTGTTGCAATAGCATGTATTTTTTTTACCGACACAAAAGGTCAAGTATAATTACCTCTGAATCAGAGGAGTGGTCAGGGTGAGGAGAACTGTGTCGACCAGGGGCCTCAGGAGAGCTTCCGTCTTCAGGGGCGGTGGGACTGGATGGCCCAGACCTGGGTGCGTCAGCGGGTTCCCCTGACAGAGGTGCCGCCGAGCTGGAGGACGGGGCGCTCATACGAGGGACATGAGGGATGTGGACTGTCTGGTCTACATCCTCCTCCTGAAAGCCCTCGTCCTCCTCGTCGAGCTGCTCGACAGCGGCTGCCTCTTCCGGAAGGTCAGGGTCCCCGCTGACATCCTGCAGCACTCTGCCAGTCTGCGAGTACAGGTACTCCACTCCGAGGAGTTCCCCTATGAAATCAAAAAAATAAAAAGCAGAGAAGTGTTAATGGGATGTAATTAATGCAACTGATGTAAATGTTCATTCTCTTACTTGACTTACCTGTGTACTCGCTAGGCTTGGTGTAGTCCTTAACCTGTTCCTTGCCAAGCACCCTTTCGCTGCTAAGGTTAAGGATGCTTGCAATAAACAATGATCAACCACAGAAAAGTATTAATCCGCCAGTCTCTGAATTGTTGCAATAGCATGTATTTTTTTTACCAACACAAAAGGTCAAGTATAATTACCTCTGAATCAGAGGAGTGGTCAGGGTGAGGAGAACTGTGTCGACCAGGGGCCTCAGGAGAGCTTCCGTCTTCAGGGGCGGTGGGACTGGATGGCCCAGACCTGGGTGCGTCAGCGGGTTCCCCTGACAGAGGTGCCGCCGAGCTGGAGGACGGGGCGCTCATACGAGGGACATGAGGGATGTGGACTGTCTGGTCTACATCCTCCTCCTGAAAGCCCTCGTCCTCCTCGTCGAGCTGCTCGACAGCGGCTGCCTCTTCCGGAAGGTCAGGGTCCCCGCTGACATCCTGCAGCACTCTGCCAGTCTGCGAGTACAGGTACTCCACTCCGAGGAGTTCCCCTATGAAATAAAAAAAATAAAAAGCAGAGTAGAGAAGTGTTAATGGGATGTAATTAATGCAACTGATGTAAATGTTCATTCTCTTACTTGACTTACCTGTGTACTCGCTAGGCTTGGTGTAGTCCTTAACCTGTTCCTTGCCAAGCACCCTTTCGCTGCTAAGGTTAAGGATGCTTGCAATAAACAATGATCAACCACAGAAAAGTATTAATCCGCCAGTCTCTGAATTGTTGCAATAGCATGTATTTTTTTTACCAACACAAAAGGTCAAGTATAATTACCTCTGAATCAGAGGAGTGGTCAGGGTGAGGAGAACTGTGTCGACCAGGGGCCTCAGGAGAGCTTCCGTCTTCAGGGGCGGTGGGACTGGATGGCCCAGACCTGGGTGCGTCAGCGGGTTCCCCTGACAGAGGTGCCGCCGAGCTGGAGGACGGGGCGCTCATACGAGGGACATGAGGGATGTGGACTTCTGGTCTACATCCTCCTCCTGAAAGCCCTCGTCCTCCTCGTCGAGCTGCTCGACAGCGGCTGCCTCTTCCGGAAGGTCAGGGTCCCCGCTGACATCCTGCAGCACTCTGCCAGTCTGCGAGTACAGGTACTCCACTCCGAGGAGTTCCCCTATGAAATAAAAAAAATAAAAAGCAGAGAAGTGTTAATGGGATGTAATTAATGCAACTGATGTAAATGTTCATTCTCTTACTTGACTTACCTGTGTACTCACTAGGCTTGGTGTAGTCCTTAACCTGTTCCTTGCCAAGCACCCTTTCGCTGCTAAGGTTAAGGATGCTTGCAATAAACAATGATCAACCACAGAAAAGTATTAATCCGCCAGTCTCTGAATTGTTGCAATAGCATGTATTTTTTTTACCGACACAAAAGGTCAAGTATAATTACCTCTGAATCAGAGGAGTGGTCAGGGTGAGGAGAACTGTGTCGACCAGGGGCCTCAGGAGAGCTTCCGTCTTCAGGGGCGGTGGGACTGGATGGCCCAGACCTGGGTGCGTCAGCGGGTTCCCCTGACAGAGGTGCCGCCGAGCTGGAGGACGGGGCGCTCATACGAGGGACATGAGGGATGTGGACTGTCTGGTCTACATCCTCCTCCTGAAAGCCCTCGTCCTCCTCGTCGAGCTGCTCGACAGCGGCTGCCTCTTCCGGAAGGTCAGGGTCCCCGCTGACATCCTGCAGCACTCTGCCAGTCTGCGAGTACAGGTACTCCACTCCGAGGAGTTCCCCTATGAAATAAAAAAAATAAAAAGCAGAGTAGAGAAGTGTTAATGGGATGTAATTAATGCAACTGATGTAAATGTTCATTCTCTTACTTGACTTACCTGTGTACTCACTAGGCTTGGTGTAGTCCTTAACCTGTTCCTTGCCAAGCACCCTTTCGCTGCTAAGGTTAAGGATGCTTGCAATAAACAATGATCAACCACAGAAAAGTATTAATCCGCCAGTCTCTGAATTGTTGCAATAGCATGTATTTTTTTTACCAACACAAAAGGTCAAGTATAATTACCTCTGAATCAGAGGAGTGGTCAGGGTGAGGAGAACTGTGTCGACCAGGGGCCTCAGGAGAGCTTCCGTCTTCAGGGGCGGTGGGACTGGATGGCCCAGACCTGGGTGCGTCAGCGGGTTCCCCTGACAGAGGTGCCGCCGAGCTGGAGGACGGGGCGCTCATACGAGGGACATGAGGGATGTGGACTTCTGGTCTACATCCTCCTCCTGAAAGCCCTCGTCCTCCTCGTCGAGCTGCTCGACAGCGGCTGCCTCTTCCGGAAGGTCAGGGTCCCCGCTGACATCCTGCAGCACTCTGTCTGCGAGTACAGGTACTCCACTCCGAGGAGTTCCCCTATGAAATAAAAAAAATAAAAAGCAGAGAAGTGTTAATGGGATGTAATTAATGCAACTGATGTAAATGTTCATTCTCTTACTTGACTTACCTGTGTACTCGCTAGGCTTGGTGTAGTCCTTAACCTGTTCCTTGCCAAGCACCCTTTCGCTGCTAAGGTTAAGGATGCTTGCAATAAACAATGATCCACCACAGAAAAGTATTAATCCGCCAGTCTCTGAATTGTTTATTGCAATATATACAAGCTGATCCTAAACTTCCACAGTCGCCAATAACGTCATTTTCGTTGACAAAAACGTCAAATCCTTTGTGTAATGATTTGTCATTACACAAAGGATTTTTGTCAACTGAAAATGACGTTATTGACATCGTGTTGCAAGCTCACGGTTATATATTTTTGCTTGCAATAAACAATGATCAACCACAGAAAAGTATTAATCCGCCAGTCTCTGAATTGTTGCAATAGCATGTCTTTTTTTTACCAACACAAAAGGTCAAGTATAATTACCTCTGAATCAGAGGAGTGGTCAGGGTGAGGAGAACTGTGTCGACCAGGGGCCTCAGGAGAGCTTCCGTCTTCAGGGGCGGTGGGACTGGATGGCCCAGACCTGGGTGCGTCAGCGGGTTCCCCTGACAGAGGTGCCGCCGAGCTGGAGGACGGGGCGCTCATACGAGGGACATGAGGGATGTGGACTGTCTGGTCTACATCCTCCTCCTGAAAGCCCTCGTCCTCCTCGTCGAGCTGCTCGACAGCGGCTGCCTCTTCCGGAAGGTCAGGGTCCCCGCTGACATCCTGCAGCACTCTGCCAGTCTGCGAGTACAGGTACTCCACTCCGAGGAGTTCCCCTATGAAATAAAAAAAATAAAAAGCAGAGTAGAGAAGTGTTAATGGGATGTAATTAATGCAACTGATGTAAATGTTCATTCTCTTACTTGACTTACCTGTGTACTCACTAGGCTTGGTGTAGTCCTTAACCTGTTCCTTGCCAAGCACCCTTTCGCTGCTAAGGTTAAGGATGCTTGCAATAAACAATGATCAACCACAGAAAAGTATTAATCCGCCAGTCTCTGAATTGTTGCAATAGCATGTCTTTTTTTTACCAACACAAAAGGTCAAGTATAATTACCTCTGAATCAGAGGAGTGGTCAGGGTGAGGAGAACTGTGTCGACCAGGGGCCTCAGGAGAGCTTCCGTCTTCAGGGGCGGTGGGACTGGATGGCCCAGACCTGGGTGCGTCAGCGGGTTCCCCTGACAGAGGTGCCGCCGAGCTGGAGGACGGGGCGCTCATACGAGGGACATGAGGGATGTGGACTTCTGGTCTACATCCTCCTCCTGAAAGCCCTCGTCCTCCTCGTCGAGCTGCTCGACAGCGGCTGCCTCTTCCGGAAGGTCAGGGTCCCCGCTGACATCCTGCAGCACTCTGCCAGTCTGCGAGTACAGGTACTCCACTCCGAGGAGTTCCCCTATGAAATAAAAAAAATAAAAAGCAGAGAAGTGTTAATGGGATGTAATTAATGCAACTGATGTAAATGTTCATTCTCTTACTTGACTTACCTGTGTACTCGCTAGGCTTGGTGTAGTCCTTAACCTGTTCCTTGCCAAGCACCCTTTCGCTGCTAAGGTTAAGGATGCTTGCAATAAACAATGATCAACCACAGAAAAGTATTAATCCGCCAGTCTCTGAATTGTTGCAATAGCATGTCTTTTTTTTACCAACACAAAAGGTCAAGTATAATTACCTCTGAATCAGAGGAGTGGTCAGGGTGAGGAGAACTGTGTCGACCAGGGGCCTCAGGAGAGCTTCCGTCTTCAGGGGCGGTGGGACTGGATGGCCCAGACCTGGGTGCGTCAGCGGGTTCCCCTGACAGAGGTGCCGCCGAGCTGGAGGACGGGGCGCTCATACGAGGGACATGAGGGATGTGGACTGTCTGGTCTACATCCTCCTCCTGAAAGCCC
>NW_027258905.1:0-48331 GCF_045791955.1 Oncorhynchus clarkii lewisi | reverse complement strand
CTGTGTATTCCTAAACCAATGAGCGTCTTACTCTTTAGCACTGTGCCCGTCACCCCATCTGTATGTTCTGTCGTTTCATTCAGTTATTTTGTTTTTGTTGGGATGATGGGTGGGACGGGGATTTGGGGTTAGGGCTGCTTTTTGCCTTTTTTGGTTTTGAAATATTAAGGAAAAATGTCTGTACTGAGATTTAAAGAAGAGTCAGTGGCTTGTAATGATTTATTTTCTCAATGTATCTCTTTCTCCTCATAGAATGTGATTGTTTAATGACATGCACCGAAAACAATGTTTTCATGAACTATGGAGCTTCTTTCATCTATTAATAAAATTGCAGTTTTTTTCTGGTCTGTTAAAGAGTGTTGTGGTCAGTTCTTGATGTTGGTGTTTGTCAATTAGTTTGCAGATTGGAGTTTTCCCTATTAGATCCTGTTCTGAGGGTAGCACCACTAGTACACCTATACAGGCACAGTGACCTATGTACTAGCTCTCAGTCTTTTCCATTCTCATCCTGTAGGTGGGTTTGTTGGGCAACCATAGTTGGGTGACTCCTTGACACTGTAGAAAAGAGAGGTGAGGTGGGACCAATAGTTTACGATCTTGCACACACTTGAAAAAGCAATGATGACAGTCCAACTCTTTCCCACCACCTGTCACAGTGGGTTAGAACATGTATCTGAAACTCTGGTACTGTTATTTCTGCCATCCACTCCCCCTTTAAAAAACATTAGGGGTTCGCTCAGGGCTTCAGAGTGATATGCCGGGGGCTGGCGTAGTGGTTCTCCTGTGCTTGTCTGGCCTGGGGGTTGGCGTACACAGGGGACTCTGTTTCCTCCAGGTGTGTAGGCACAGGATGGTTATTTTGGGCACTTCCAGCTCCTTGACACCCACTGTTCATTTCCTCATAGATGGGGATGGGGGCTTGTGTTTTATGACGTTTTCTCAGCTTAGCCTGAAATGGATATGAGGCATACTTTTATACTGACAAATTTACTCATGACTTTATACCTGACTAAAATTAGATGTGGAAACAATGTTCATCATGTGTCTGAAAAATAAAATGAAGTAATTCCGAGAGTAACAGTTACATTTAAATTTCGACATTAACATACTTGGTTGTGGTATGGTGGTAAGATTCGGGTTGATTAGGCTACTTACACACTCTACTGCACACAGGCAGATGAGGACGAGGAGAAGCAGGCCAGCTGCTGCAGAGATGGTGTAGATCAGTGGGGGGTAGCTGGAGCACTGACACACACTCTCTGCACAATCAACACCCACACACTTTTATCCAAATACATAGTAAGTCTAAATCCAGGACACTCCAATTAGTATGATATGTTTTGTATAGTATGTATTCATTTGTGGATGTCCATTATCCATTTCGTATGATATGTTACGAATTACAATTTGTTGTGGCTAACGTTAGCTTGGTGGCTAACGTTAGCTAGGTGGCTAACGTTAGCTAGGTGGCTAACGTTAGCTAGGTGGCTTATGTGTAGGTGGCTTATAGGTGCATATGTCGGCTCAATCGGAAATGACCTTTACATTTATATCGCGGAATCTGTAACACTTAAGCTTTACAAATGGAATAAATCCCTAAATCAAGGTCAGAATGCAGAGTATCTGTAGACACATCTCCGCCACACCTTAATTCATCGATCTCCACCCAAACGAATAGCGGGGTGAATAGCATTCTATTCTCATGCTTAAATTTAAGGTCAGACTACGTGGAGGTAACAGTGCATAAAAAGGGAATTACGTTCCATTCACTTGCATTTAACTCAGGTCGGAATTCCCCCCAATGAGAATGTGGACACATAGGATGAACAGGGCTTAAAGCCGTCACTCTCAGTAACTCTCCAGTACCATGGTTGGTGACCACTGATAGTTCCTTCTCAGTGCTATAGCCAAATCATGATCACGTACCTGTCCCGTCAACAAACAGGAAGAATTCCAGACTGCCAGAGACTGTTCGGTCAGAGGGGTCAGCTGTGTAGACAAACTCACAGATGTACAGGCCTGTGTCTGTGCGCTGAAGATGGGCTATGGTCACGTTGAGCAGGTCAGAGTTCAATCCGCCTGTGACCTTCAGACGATCTTTGTACAGCCGGTTAACCCTCACCGTCCCGGGACTCCGGTCCTTGGCCATGAACAGCACCTCCCTCTCAGGCCGGACACACCTGTGGGTCAAGTAGAGACTGACAGGGGCTCCACCTGTCTGCTCAGGTGTACAGGAGAGATCCACTGACTGCCCCTCTGAGCCCTTTATGTACATCACCTCCTGACGGGCTGGAGAGACGGTTGTGGGTTAGTGAGGGTAATGGATTAAAACTCATGCAAGTTACTCATAACCTCCATTGTGTATTAATGATAACCTTTTGGAATTTGCAGGTGATATGATTGAATGGCTAAATTAACATAAATATATTTTATTTTCCAACAAAGCCAAACACAACTTTTATTGTGTTCCTAAAAAACCTAGTTTTAACCTCAGTCCCCGGAGGAAACCCCTCAATGGAAATTCACCACTTACCAGTGCTGATCATCAGTGTGAGAATGAATATCCAAATCAAATACCAGCTGGTCTTCATGGTTTTACTTATGTATTGATCCACATGACCTGCTCTAGCATATCACCCTAATGTTGAATCATGTGAGGAGGACTGTTTCCTATAGGCTACTAAACTGTGAAGCTCTGCGGTTATGCATTGTGTACATGTATAGTTCTCCCACCTATGAGCTCAGCACAGGAAGAAGACTTGAAAGCCCCAACTGTCAACAATCTAGATGAATACATTTGAGAGGAAACAGGACCATATTTGTTGAATGGCTGTGAGCACATGCAGGAAACTGAACACTGCTGGCTCAAACTCACTTCTGAACGTGCAGTGTGGTATAACTTTTATGTGCAAATTGAATTCCAGCCTAAATATTGATATTTGGGTAGCACTATACATGGAGCTATACATAACACCTTATGAAACCAGCCATAACACCTCTATGACAGTTTCAATATCATGCATAACAACCTTTATAACACATGTATTCAACATCATTTAGAAGGAGTTTTCAAAATGAAACTCCCTTTCAATAAAAGTGTATTAATCCGTTGTAAAATTGAAATGTGTATCTTTACTGTCACAGTACCAAAACTCCTTACACACTATTCAAACAACAGGCTGGGAGCACAGAGCCACAATGGCAGTAAGAGATGTCAGCAGCCCCAGGTTTAGTATATTTCAAATACAAGACATAGCTGTGCTTGATTGAGCTTGCCTGGTGCCCTCTAGTCTTGTTTATATTGTGGGAGGCAACATGTCTGCCTAGGGAGACGAGGCGAGCTCTATTGACTAATCAATGGAATAGCCCCAAAAGTGCAGACCCCACATACCCAAGATTTTAAATACTATTTGAACCCAGGTCTGGATGGTACCCGAGTAATTGTTTATCATTGTAATGTGTTAGTAAGCCATCTATAGCTGCGACCTGAAGACGAGCTCCACAAACTAATGCCTATCTCAGCAGGCTAACACAATGTTGTGGTGTGCAGGAGACCTGGGCTTCAACCCATCCTCTTAGTAACACCAGTAACCATCTGGTTACTCCCACAAGATTTTTATACTAAAATAACCTTTTGTACTTTAATGAAACGGGACTTCTTTTGAATAGCCCTCATAGGCCTAATGCAATTGAAGAATGACCCAGTTGTTTCTTTAAGTTTCTATTTCCTGACGTTTCTTTCCTGAAGTTTCGATTCCTTGACGTTTCTTTCCTGAAGCTTCGATTTCCTGTTCAGCACAACCCCCATAGTTTCAGTGTTGCAACATTTAGCTGTTGCAACATAATTAACTCATTAAGTACCATATCTGATTGGAGAGAAATACTTTATGACAATATGTATCAAACCGTTAAATATGTGTATGCACCAAGGATAAGATAGTTATGTTCATTATTATTCAATACGTTGTCAGCCCCATAATATCACACTTACTCTTTAAAAGTTCAAAAGGATGGACTTTATTCAAATGCGCGGGGGCATTAGGACAGAGTGCATGTCTATGTGGACTGCCCTGGCAGAAGACACACCCTGTTGCTATGCCCGGAAAATAAAAGCAACCCCACTGTCAAGTAGTCACTTCATATGGTGAATACAACTTCAGCCGTCAGTTTCAAGGTGAGCAGAAGGAAATGTACTTAAACATTGTGGAACATTTGTATTTTGTAAGAAGCTAATTGAATGCCATAATAATCATAAAGGCTTTTAAAAGTGCAATGTGTTTAGGTTTAGTTGTGGATTCAAAAGAGTATAATTACTAAGGGCATAAGATTATCACAATCTACGACGTTACCATTAAACATTGCCATTTCATCTCTAGAATCTCTGTATAAAACCAATACATTTTTAATGACTCACTATTTAACTTTATTCAGCTATTAAGAATGATATCTGCCTGAACTTTTAGTGAACAACATTTTGTTACGATTGCACATAATTTAAGGTATTTATATATAAAATATAGAAACAAGAACTGGAATTGAATTGTTTATGTTTTGGAATCTGGACTCAGAATCGTTAACTGTCGTTCCTTAATGTTGTGTTATGCGAATGATAAAAGGTGTGTAGAGAAGAGTCGTTGAACTCCTGCAGGAATTATAGGGTGAGAAACACATGCAATTACATGTGTTTCAAACTTTTAAATTAAGTTCATATACTTCCAACTAATGAAAGTTAAACATAGAACATTTTATTTTAAAGAGGAAGTTCTGAGGTTCCTGGTTGAAGT
Organism: Oncorhynchus clarkii lewisi; assembly: GCF_045791955.1. Lineage (NCBI taxonomy): Eukaryota > Metazoa > Chordata > Actinopteri > Salmoniformes > Salmonidae > Oncorhynchus > Oncorhynchus clarkii. The sequence continues at coordinate 43,547 of NW_027258905.1, read as the reverse complement.
GATTGTCAAAGCTGACAAACCTGTCTTTGAACAACAATGCTGCGCTGAATATCAAGTTCATGTATGAGGGTAGATAAGCACCCATCTGAATCCCTGTTTACACCTTATGCTAACATGTGGTTGTTGTGTTCCTATCAAGGTGACCCAATCACTTTCTGATCAAGGTTTCTTGTTTCTACATATGGTATTTTATATGTTTATTAGCCATCCACCTTGTTTACAGTGTGACTTTATTTCTTGATCCCTCCCTATATGCAAATTATTTAAAATAAATTTGTCAAAATAATGATTATTTTATGTTAATACAAATAATGATGCCTTAGGTCAAAGGTGCCACCTGTCAATGGTTTTAGACAGGGGTATAATGATGATTTAAATGGTTTGATCATCCAGTAAGATATCCAGATACAATACCTCTATCTACCTCCTGAGGTCAGGAAGAGCTGATCACAAACAGTTATTTTAATCATCTACACCTGTCTAAAAATCTAAATGTGGACAAGATCAGGACACACAATGCATGTTAGCACCAGGTATAAACAGGGCTTGAATGATTTCATTGTAAATCATTTTCCAAGTGCAAAATTATTGACAATTCATTTTTCACTTTTGCCTCAATTACCCTTCCTTTTATTTTCCTCTCTCAAAGATGCCGAAATTAAATGACATGCAGTGTCTATAAGATGGGTAAGTCAGATACATCAAACTGTCAAATACTTTTATACTGTGTGTAGTTTTACAAAACATTGAATGAATATCTATCAGTGAAATTTGGATTCTGTTTCTGATCAATTCTATACATCAAGTAGAGATGGCCTAGATATGTTTAGCTCCAAGTTTCATCCATTTTAAATGATTGGCCAAAGTTTTATAATGACCTGGAATAAGAAAATAAAAAATGTAATGTGTCACAGTTCTTAAGCCTAGTCATGAAATGTAATCAGAGAGGAATGGCTATTATCCATCATCTGATGAATGTTTAAATGTAAATATGTAAACCGGCTATGTTGTTCATTCATGAATTGAGATGGCTTTTGCGTCCCTCTCTTTGCAACCATGAAAACACTTTAAAATTACAAATAGTTACACATTCAATAGATCATTATTAATTATTTTCTGACTATTATTTGTATTAATTTAATTTTAATTCACTACCTTAACTGACTAAAATGAAAATAGAATTCACCCCAACCCTGATGCAAATATTGATATAACATGAACATTAAGTCTTATATGGGTGAGTATTATTTTTTACAGAGTGGAACAAATTGCCATGTGGCGAATGGACAGAATCCCATGTGAGCTCCTGGTTAGAATCCATTGGAGTGAAAGAGAAGTACATTCTGAAACTGTACGAAGAGGAGGTTACAGGACCTGCACTAATTGAGTTACAGGAAAAGTATCTACGCGATACAATTGAAATGAAAGGCGGCCAAATCCAACTAATGCTGCACAAACGAGATGAACTTTTGAAGCCAGTACCACAAAAAACAAAAGCCGTCAGTAGCACACAGAGAGATACCAGCCATGTTGAATCTAGTGCTGTGTTCACACAAGAATCTAAAGACAAAGTTTCAAGATCCAGTGAAAAAAGTGAAAGTAGACCCGTTTCCATACCAAATGAATGTGAACCAAAATCGGGCGGGGCATCTTTGCCGCTTTGTGACTTTCGAAAATTTGATGACATTGAAAAAGAATTCAGATATGTAAAAAATACAGTACTTCCACCAGAGACCGGAATTGAAGACATTATTGTTCCATGCCATGAATACAAGTCACTGGAAAATGCCCACAAATTGGAACCACAAAAACTCAAGGTCAAAGTTGCAAGTGAGGTGCTCAGATTTGCATGTGCATGCATGAATATGCGGTCCAATGGCACAATACACTTTGGGGTTATGGATAAAGTTAAAGGAATCTACAAACATGGTGAAATCATAGGAATACCAGTTGAAAACCAAGATTTATTTGTGGATGCATTGGATTACATTGAAAAGAGCTTCAGAGGATCAACGCATCAGTGTGATGCCAGGAAATGCATAAGGAACCCAAAGTTCATTGAGGTAATTGACAAGGAGGCCAGTGAAACAACATGGATCATTGAATATGATGTTGTCCCCAAGGCAAAAATGGTAAAAGACAAACTGTACAGTGTCACTATTCCAAAGTTCAGCGAAAAATCCAACAAAGTAATCTATGAGGAGAAAGCCACCTACCACAGAGTAGGGGCTAACACACCCCGCATATCAGAGGATGGCCTAATTCATTTCATTCAAGACCTGAGGGACAAAGATCAACAGAGAGAGGAGGCTGAACTCTCAGACAACCAAACAGCTTCTGACTGTAGAGAGGATCAGAAGAGAAAACTCTCCATCCTCCTCACATGTGGAAAAAAGTACATGGATGACTCACTGTTCTACATCATCGTGACAAACAAACTTAAACAAGAACATCTTGAGAACATCAACTTCTTGACTCACATGAATATATTTTGTGTGTTTGACTTTGACCCAGATTCTAAGACATCGGGTCTATGTGAGAAATATAAAGAGCACCATGCCACAAACCTTCATTTCCTGCATGACTATGCTAATGATAGTGGGGTGAAGACCACTGACTTCATAAACCGTTTGAAGCTCTTTGATAAACCAAGCTGGATTTTCTGCAATGGGCGAAGCGATTACCTTGGAGATGAGAAACCTTGTGATGAAAAAACCTGGATGAAAACCAAAAAAAAGCTACTGAAAAGGGCAGTGTCCGTCATCTGCAATGACATCCTTCCTAAAGGGTCATTTGTGGTGGTTTTCTTGCTCATGTCTCAGGTCGAACAGCCAATTGTTGATACATTCCATGAATTCTATGCAGAAATGAATGGTCATGACGATTTGGCTATCATTTCAGAGTCTAAAGAGAACTACAAAAAGTGGTCAAGCCTTGCCCAGGTATCTTGTAGCATGGCTGCACTCAAAGAGATCAGTATTGTTGAAATGCCACTGAGTCATGTTGATGCCACTATTCAAACTATTCAGCCTACAGTTAGTCGACCCACAAGGCGCTTACCAGTCTTCAACAAAGGCTTGTGCTTCTTAAAGCCAGTTGAAGAGGATGAGATTAATTCTTTGGACATAGTCAGTGTTGACCAGTGTGATAACACAAAGGTGGAGATAATGGACCAAGACAAAATCAACACCATTGAAAAGTATTTCTATCAAGGTGGGAAGATAGACTGGATGAATTTGTGGCTTGCAGACAAAAATCTATGTGGGGAGGTCATCAAGCGAGACGCATACAAAGAAACAAATGAAATTCTGGAGAACATTGTACAGGGTAGTCGAGTCAAAAGACCCATCGAGACTGTGAATATATGTCACCATCCTGGCAGTGGTGGGAGTACAGTTGCACGACAGATCCTCTGGAGTTGGAGGACAAAATTGCGATGTGCAGTTGTCAAACAATCAAAAGAATTCACAACTGTGTGTGAACATGCAGTGCGTCTACGGGAATATGAAGAAAAGGACAAAAACAGCTGTCTACCGGTACTGTTGCTGTTGGAAGATTGCAATGGAGATTATCTGGATGACCTTAGGCGGGAAATAGGCAACGCTATTGCAACAAAAAAAATAAGTTCCTCTGTCCTATGTTTTATCCTGCTCATCTGCAAAATGTCTCATGATCCAGAGAGAATGTGCCGAGCATTGCCGTCTCAGACCGTCGCTGTGACACACAAACTGACAGATGGAGAGAAGACTCTCTTCTCAAGGAAACTGGAGAAACTAAAGCTGGACTTTAAACCCGACTTCATTCTCACATTTGTACTGATGAGTGAGGGCTTTAAACCAAGCTACATTGAGGGATTTGTGAAAAATCTGCTGGACAAAATTGATCATTCATCTCTTATCACTCGGCTTATGAGATTTGTAGCATTGTTGAACTGTTACATTCATGACTCCTACATATCTGTGTCACACTGTGAGGCTTCCCTTGGCATAGATATGCACATGGATAAAATCCGTTACCATGCATTTCTGGACTGTCTCAGCGAACAAGCTAGACTTGTTTTCATACACCTTTCACCTTTCAAAGGAGAAAGTCCATTACACATCTCGTCCATACGGATAATTCATCCACTGGTGGCAAAGGAAATTCTGAAGCAACTCTCTACAACCTTGCCTCAAAGCATGATCGCAATGGATCTACTACAGGACAAAGTACTAATGAACCATAGGTTTGGCAAGGATGAATTTTGGAAGTTCATCCAAGTTCTCTTCATCAGACGTAACAAAAAAAGCAGAGGAGATCCTAAAGACAGTTCATTCTCTCCTCTGATTGAACATGTCAGCACTGAAACAGGGGGCATTCAAACAGCTGTTGATCTTTTGAAAGCAGCTTACACATCTTTAGGAAAAGATCCATTTGTTGCCCAGCAGCTTGCACGTCTGCTTTACACAAACACAAGATTTGAGGAAGCCCTACGTTGGGCTAAAGAGGCAAAAGAAATCCTGCCATATGATACATTTGTCCTTGACACATTAGGACAGGTGTACAAGCGGTGGTTTTATCACATGCATGACACCCTTGACAAGCAAGAATTAGTGCCTGAAAAGGTTACTGACATCATTGACACTGCTCTGAAAGGAATTTCTGCATTCCGTGCCTCAGAAAAAACACCCTTAAAAAAGACAGTCAGTCTGAACAGCTCCTACTATGGGGAGGTGGATGTTGGATGTAGACTGCTTCAACTCATATCATCAGTTGATGTTTTTTCAACCAAAGGTGGAAATTCTGAGTTGATGAAATATTTGCTGACTGACTACAAACCACAGGCAGTTACAAATCCTTGGCGGAGTTTCCACAGCCAGTTGAAAGGAATGCAAAAGAGTATTTACCATGCTCTTGAGTGCATTTCTGAAGACCTCAGTTACTTTCAGACAGACATTAGTGACGAGGAAGAGGAACTTGACACAAGAGAGCCTGAACAAGTACACAATCCAAGGAAATGGCTAACAAGGACGAGTGCTGTGTATGCTGGCTTTTTTTGTAATGTTTCTGATCTAGGCAACCCAATGCCTGACAACATTGATGCTGAAATAGCCACTAATCCTGAAATAGCCAACCCATTCCAAAGACAAATGAAAATTTACAAGCTAGGAGGAGGAAACGTCACGTCCATCCTGTCATTACTCTATGATCAGAAGACAGAGAGATCTGCTAAAAAGCTGGAGGCAATAATTGGCATGTATCCAGAAAACCTCAAAAGGAATGACCTTGACCAGACAGAACTTGTCAATTTCATATTTTGTCAGATAGCTCTTGCTTGTGCTTTACCTGGCTCATCAAAGTTACTTTTACCTCAACAACTCCAAGATCTCAGCATGAGATTTAACACAGAGGGAAAAAACATGTCAACAGCTAGTGCTCTCTTTCTTCTCTTACTTCTGCTCTGGCCAGAGGAGCCAAGCAGAGAGAACACTAATCCAGCTCATAGCCAAGTCCTAATGTCAGCAATTGATGCCCTTCAGAGACTTTATGAGCTCAAAATTCAACATGTTCCTCCAAGGAAGAGTAGAATAGCGACCCACTTCTTTCTTGGAAAGGCAAGGGGTCTATACAAGATTGTCCACAAGGGTCTGATTGAAAAGCACATAAAAGGAAATCTCAGTGAAAGAAGAATGAAGTGGCTCGGAGGTGAGGTGTGGACAACCCCCGAGGTTGTACGATTGCTGAAACGTGTTGAAGGGTGGACAGAAAATGGACACCTGTTTGTTCAGGGTACAACCAAAGGGAGCAAGATCAGGGTCATTCCACGGTATTCAGCCTCTCTACCAAATGCAAACGAAAATGTCACTTTCTACCTAGGCTTTTCTTTTGACGGGGTGCTTGCTTTTGACATTCAAGTTTTGGACTAATCTAACAGGTCTAAGGATTAATGCTACAAACCACAAGCATTAATACAAAATAATCTCCCAACGTGATCGCCTACTACATTATCTAAGAGCTGTTACGAGATATCGCCAGTCAACAGTGACACTGCTGTTTTATCTGAGTTTGGTATTCTATTGTAGCAGTGAGCCAAGTGAGGCACTGTTTCCTACGCACTGCATGGAGTTGTATGCATGCAATCCTGATGATGCTGAAGTAAAGACACTTATATGAACCATACCTTGCTCTTGTATTGTATAATAAGTACATAAAACATGATGTCAAAAGTCAGAACCAAAAAGATATGTCCTCAACGGAGAAAAGCATTCTATGAAGGGCCTTGCCCACAAACTAGCCAACAAGAAGAAACAAATGGCTTACCTGGCAATTCCTGTATCAGAGCCCAAGGACATGAAGAGCGATATATATGATAACTGGACATTCTTTCGAGCACAATGGTAAAACTATGAGATATCTACCTGTCTGGAAAAAAAGGAAGAAAGGGTCTGCATAACAACTCTGCTAACAGTGATGGGAAAGGAATGCCACCTGTTACAGCGGCATCTGAATATGCCTGAAGCAGAGAACGGACTTGTAAAAAAATATTGAGGCGCTACAAAAACAATTTCAACCATCCAGAAACATAATCTACGAGAAGTACGTGTTCAATGCTTCAATGGTTTCTGTGTTTTACATTGTAGCCATTACCATATATATGATTGAATATTATCTGCTGTTGGCTTGTGTGGATGTATGTATGTGTTATGCAACATAGCTGACTTGAAACATTGTTAACAGTTTCAAGGCCATGGGACTTTCTCATGATGGAAAAATACAGAATAACATAAAAACGGACACATACAGAACGTAGTGTAGCAAACCACAGACTGTTTTTGTTAGAACTCAAACTTAACAATAACAGAAACCCGATATGTGATAACGGTATCTAGGGAATGAGCGCATAGATACTCGACACAGCAAGTTACATCTATCAACAGAAGCGCCAAGAGGCGGGGACCCGCCTGAGCGCCTGCAATAGGCTGAGCAAGTTTAAACCACGCCCAGTCTCTACTGTGATAGGCCAACAGACGGGTTGGAACTGTCTATCACAGTATAAAGAATACTGTTTTACATACGTCTTGTCAGTTCTCTGTTTTGCCCTGCGAGGTGGGACAGAGAGCCCGTATATACGAAAATTGCATTTACCACTTATTGCTTAGCTAATAAAAAATACATAGTATACAATCGGTGACTCATTGTCATATTTATCCTGATACCAGATTCGAATTGACGCAACTCTAACAAAAGTCAATGTGAAACAGTAAAGCAGTACATTGCAAATCGTAGGGAGCTAGCAGACACGTGGTTGTTGGCGCATTACGAAGGGAACTAATCCATGACAGGCATTGTCACTAAGAATCTTGGTGTACAAGCATGCATGCTCCGAGAACCAAAGCTCACACTGAACAAAGCCATTGACGTGTCGTTCAAGTGAACAAGCACCAATGCAAATCAAGAAAATGGGAGGAGGTAAACCAAAGACTGTAAAATAAATTATACTGTACCTCCCAGGAGCGATGTTCAGAATCAAAAGGCCAAACTTATGGTCACAGTTTACAGGGGTTATTAACAAAAATAGACAGACAAAAGACTCACCCAGTCATTACTGTAGTTCAGTACATGCCAAAGCCAAATGCCCAGCATTCTGTGTCACCTGTAAAGCATGCTGCAAACAAAACCATTTTGCCAGAGTTTGTAAACAAGCAAACCTCAACTCAATCTAGTAGAGGAATACAATGGGTCAGATGACCAAACAACAGAAGTGAATGCAGCAGCCTTGCCTATGCAGCAGCTACCAAGACGGATACATATTCCACTGGAAGAAAATATTACAAAGGCCAAACATTTAATGACAAAATCATCACAAAAGAGCTAACAATGTGGATCAGCAACATGGTCGTCATTGAAAAGCCAGACAAACTACGAATCTGTATGTACACCCAGTGCATTCAACCTTACTGAGATTGCACTACCAGATGCCCACCATAGAAGAGATTATACCAGAGATATCCAAAGTATTCTCAGTACTCAACACCAAAGATATCCATTGGCAAGTCAAACTTGATGAAGCGGGCAGCTATCTAACAACTTTTTGGACACCGATAAGCAGGTATAGATGGCTGTGAATGCATTTTGGAATCAAGCCAGCAGCTGGAGAATACCAGCGCAGGCAGCGTGAAGCACTACAGGGACTAAAAGGATTGAGTGTCATCGTAGAGGATATTCTACCCTATGGATGTGGCGGCACAAATGAGAAGAAGTGAGAACAAGCGACTGCAGATCCCAACAGAAACCACACAGCTCTCCTGCAGAGAGCCAGAGATATCCATCTGAAGTTGAACACAAACTCAGGATAAAGCTACCTAGTGTGCTGTAGCATGGGTCATCTTCTCACCACAGAGGGCCTCCTATAACTCCAGCACCTACAAAGAAGTACCTGGATGTGGGTTTGTTCTTCAGCTTTTGTTTGTGAACTATCTTCAAAATTCATGCCCCACCTATCTGATGTGTGGGAGTCGCTTAGACCACTGATTGACAAGGACATTGAATGGACATGGCTACCACAGCATGGCGCAGCAGTTGGGACTATTAAACAGTTAAAGTCACACTGCAGTGTGATGCCAGTGAGACAGGCCTTGAGAAAGGAAAACCTGAATGCATTTGCCTCGAGAACATTGATATGCACAGATTGAGAAAGACTGTCTCGCCATTGTTTTTGCATGTGACAAGTTTGATCAGTATCTGCTTGGCATATAGTTCGTCACAAAGTGACTACACAAGCCGCTCATGACAGTCTTCAAGAAATTCCTACTCACAGCACCCAAGCGACTGCAGAAAATGTTGCTTAGGTTACAAAGATACCAGCTCCATGTGCAACACAAACAAGGCAAAGAACTACAAACTGACTTCCTGTCCAGAACTGCTCAATCAACCCCAGAGCACAGTCAAACACAAACACCAGCCAGTCTACGCTTTGGCCCTGGCCACAACTGACCTGGAACAGGTGGATCACACAGTGATGTGAACATCTTAACTAAGACACGAGTCATGCTCAAATCAACAAAGGCTGGTCCGGAAGTTCAGAACCAAATAGGCTGTGAGTCACACTGAGAGATTTCTGGACACACAAAGAGGAGCGTATGTTTCTTTTGCTTCGGGAACAACAGTTGTTGACCTGGTATGTAAACAAATCATCTGTGTCAAGAAACCATCAGTCTCATGACACCAGAATGGCAGGTGTCAATGGGAGTTTCCTGATATCAGTGTACACCTATATCACGAAACGCCATGAATTGCGGTCTGCAATTACACCATATTCTGTTTTCTGGCCATGGATTACGGAGGATGTAAAGCTCTTCATCAGCAAATGTGTCACCTGCAACTCCATTCAGAAGAGACAGCAAATGTGTCACCTGCAACTCCATTCAGAAGTGACAGCAAATGTGTCACCTGCAACTCCATTCAGAAGTGACAGCAAATGTGTCACCTGCAACTCCATTCAGAAGTGACAGCACAGCAAATGTGTCACCTGCAACTCCATTCAGAAGAGACAGCAAATGTGTCACCTGCAACTCCATTCAGAAGTGACAGCAAATGTGTCACCTGCAACTCCATTCAGAAGTGACAGCAAATGTGTCACCTGCAACTCCATTCAGAAGAGACAGCAAATGTGTCACCTGCAACTCCATTCAGAAGAGACAGCAAATGTGTCACCTGCAACTCCATTCAGAAGAGACAGCAAATGTGTCACCTGCAACTCCATTCAGAAGTGACAGCAAATGTGTCACCTGCAACTCCATTCAGAAGTGACAGCAAATGTGTCACCTGCAACTCCATTCAGAAGTGACAGCAAATGTGTCACCTGCAACTCCATTCAGAAGTGACAGCACAGCAAATGTATCACCTGCAACTCCATTCAGAAGAGACAGCAAATGTGTCACCTGCAACTCCATTCAGAAGTGACAGCAAATGGAGACATTCATCCCCAACAAATCCCTCCCCTCCCATGGTACAAGGTCTGAATGGACTCACATTCAGCAAAACCAACTACCTCATCATCGTGGATTATTATTCTGACTATTGGGAGCTGGACGAACTGACTGACTCCCTCAGCCACCGTCATTGAATGCTGCAAAGGGCAGTTAAGCAAACATGGCGTTGCCCACAATGTTGTCTCTGGTAATGCCCCCCTTTTTCTTGGAATGGATTTCCCTAAATGTGTTAATGAGTAGGTCTTTAGACACGTGATATTGCGTGACCTTGCCACGAGATGTTGCCAGTCAGTAAGTGGCGCGGCTCTTACGTGTATCTGAGTTATGTATTCTGTTGTACCAATGAGCCAAGTGAGGCACTGTTTATTATGCACTGAAATGGTGTTGTAGTTAAGACACTATATGAACAATACCTTACTCTTGTATTGTATAATCAGTACATTAAACAAGAGCTAGTAAATGTTTTGAAACAGTGATATTTTGAGATGACTAAGAAGTCATTTGTAAAAACAGAGGGTTTTAAATAAGTCCCTGTTTGAATAAAGTGCAAATATATAATGAATACTGTTGTTGTATGTATAGTAATTCTTTACTGTCCATATATTACAAGCAGTTTTGTTTTTGTAATGTAAATGTGTGTGTAGGTTCATGTATGTATTCAATGCACAGTACCTTGATTTGTTATCATTGAACCTTATCATCAATTAAAGGAACATAATGTTTAAAAGTAGCCTTTCCATGTCGCTTAGCTAGCTTTTTATATACAGTACACTAAAACCTCATGTACAGTATAGTATCATGACGTAGCCCTTTCTGGGTGTAGATCATGACGAGCTGATTATGACAAAATGGAATGAACTTTGAACTCTTATTCACTAAAGAAGAAGTTGTACATCCTAGAAGTCAAGTTATCAGCTGCAGCTGTAAACGTTTGTGTCCTAGGAAAGGAGACAATCTCTTCAGAACAACAGGGTAATACAACATATCTGCTCTACCACACGACGACAGGGTTACTACGACCAGAAATATTCTTCAAAGGACAAGGGCGATCTCTACTGGGAAAACCAGCCTTCCATCTTCGACCCATCTATCGAAGCGCAGCTCAGTGTAAATATTTCGTCTAACATTTTCCTTTTCCGAATGGGCGGTTATTAGGATGCATAAGATTCTGTATATACGATAGCATAGCTTCACAAGGTGCAATAGAGACCCAGTCATTTTGTTCCCCAGTCTTCCCGCTCTTTCATTCCAATCCTAACACCCTTTCTTTGTGTAACCAGCCGTCATATCGGTTTCTTCCGCTAGGGACGTTTTCTTTTATGACATGATTAGTAATCAATGTATAATCCATCCTGTGTATATGTAATTCTGTGTGATTATTTTGGTATTAAGTAAATAAATAATTAAGCCAATTTTTTGTATTGCTGATTCAACTTGACGATAACCAAGAATTTGACGATGTTCAGATGAGACTGAATAAGGTGACGATTAATAATTGACTGCTATTGATATAAAAGATCATCAGATCTTTAAGAGTGTTTTGGGGAGATAGTAGCTCTATATAAACTAATTATTCTGTGTTCCCCCGACTTCCTAGTTAATTAAATTGACATGATTAGTTTAATCAGGTAATAATAATTACAGAGAATTGATTTGATAAAATAGCATTTAATTCCATAGCCAGAGACACAACAACAGATATCTACTAAGTGTGCATGGAGTACTGTTGACTACTCCATGTGAAAAATGAACAGTTTGTGAACACTCAGATGTAACACCTTATCTTGGAACCAACGTTTACTATGGGTACTTAATAACTAATGTGTGGTGGACACATCTTAATTTATCCTAATATTGTCAACCATATTATTTCCTATATTGCACTGTGAAAGTGTGAAATGTATACTGTATATTGTCTGTACAACACACCTTACTGTATCGTCCAGAAGAACATGGCTAAACACGATCATAACACTTGACATGGTTTATTACATGATGTATTTATGATTTACTTATCCAATCAATTCATATTGTTTTATTATTATTAAAAAGCTGAATCTCCAGTTCATACAGAATAGGCTATTATCTAAAACAGGAATGAGTCATCTTCTCAGTTGTACAGGTCACACCCTTCATTATTAGAGCGGTCATCACACATTTTACCATTCAACATGAAGTACACCACAGACTCTGGACTGGGAAAGGTTCAGGATCCAGTTACTATCAACTGTTGTAAGAAAGATATTGATACAGAAAGAATAGTCCTACACATATCGTCTTTGAATATAGAATAGTCTAAGGCAGGGGTCTTCAACCTTTTCTCGGCCAGGGACCCCCACCCAGGCAAACGGACAACCCAGGGACCCCCATCATATGTGAACAAAAAAACATTTTGATGTTTTCAGATGAATGTAAGCATTTCACTGTAAGGTCTACAGTGACCTTTAGTTTGTGTGGTTGTGTGTGAGTCAGTTTGTGCGAGCGCATGTTAGCATCTCCCTTGATATCATGTGAAATGTGGAGATTTGAAACATTTGTTTCGAAAACTCAGGTGTCCTGCTTTATTCGGCGCATTTGACAAATTAAATTTGATTTGATAATGGGAATGAGAAGTAGCCTAATCAACATTTTAAAGTATATAGATTCAGTGGATGGTTTTTCATTATTTTGACATCCCCACGTTATAATTGTAAGAGGAAGTGTAAACTCTAACATAGCCTATTAGCAAGAAAAATGACTCCAAACACATTTTCACTAATAGCAGCTTTTTAGCTGGTTAAACAACGGTTTACCACATGTATGTAATTCAAAATGTGTTTATTCTGTTGTTGCTAGCGATATCCATAAAAACATTGAAATAAATAAAAAATGTTTTATTTTTGCCAGACCCCAGGATGAATACCCCTGGTCTAAAGAATCAAGCCTTAAATATTATAATAAATCATATTAACATGTAAGGGTGAGTTCTGTTGCTATGACTTTGCAATGGCTGTGGAAAAACTGGCTAAAATAATATACATCAAGGCTCAGATATTGCATGAATATTGTCTTCCACTCACACCTTAAAGGCCCAGTGCAGCCAAAACTGTGATTTTTGTCTTTTATATATATTCCCACACTATGAGGTTGGAATAATATTGTGAAACTGTGAAAACTATGATAATGTCCTTTTAGTGTAAGAGCTGTTTTAAAAGAACGCCTGAAATTTCAGCCTGTTTTGGTGGGATGGAGTTTTGGTCTGACTGGTGACATCACCAGGTGGTAATTTAATTAGTTTTTCTACTAGCAGAGCAGGAGGAAAGTAAAAGGGTGTAATGTCCACACCTATAGAAGAGAGCTTCAGTAGCGGCCTCCAGGAGACAGGATAGAGGGCCTCATGCCCATGGTTGGTGGCGAGAGTGGGCTAAGTTGTTCCAAAGTTTTAGTTGAGCCACCCTTTTTTTCTGGGAAACCATGTGCATATATCTCGTCATAATTTCACGGAGTCTGTGAAGGAAGATACCACATGGAAAAAGTGGTAAGCAAGTTAGGTCCAAAAACAGATTTTCAAAAAGTCGAATTAATTTAATGTGTTAGAGGCTTCATGACGCTTGTATCTAAATTCAAAGTATATCGTTTTAAGACAGTTTTATACATCAGTTTATACATCTTTAAGCATCAATCTGAGGTCGTAAACCTAACATGAAAGTGCATCCTTGTAACTGTGTGGGCTATTATAGTCAAAATGGTTGCTTTGGAGTAAATTGTGCCATTTGGCCAGGGGCAAGTTGAGCCAATGCCTCAACATAACCCATACAAATGATGAAACATGTTGTTAGTAATATGAATAGTATTTTTGTCATTTGTTATACATATGAACTCAAGATGCAAGTGCATTTTTCAAAGGTGGTGATAATATTTCATACAGTACAGCATTTTGTAGATGTATACCGTCTTACCCCAAGGCGGCTCAATGCTCAATTTATCCATACCCCAGGTAACTTGTGCAAAGAGACCACTTTTTTTGACAAGCTATATTTTCTAAACTGTAATGTTTACATGAATTCTGATTATGTCCAGGGATACACAACATCCTGAAAGACATCAAAACTATAAAACAAATCAAAATATATTCTATATTTGAGATTCTGCAAAGTAGCCACCCGTTGCCTTGATGACAGCTTTGCACACTCTTGGGATTCTCTCAACCAGCTTCATGAGGAATGCTTTTCCAACAGTCTTGAAGGAGTTCCCACATATGCTGAGCAATTGTTGGCTGGTTTTCCTTCACTCTGCGGTCCTAAACCATCTCAATTGGGTTGAGGTCAGGTAGTTGTGCAGGCCAGGTCATCTGATGCAGCAAACCATCACTCTCCTTCTTGGTCAAATAGCCCTTACACAGCCTGGAGGTGTGTTTTGGGTCATTGTCCTGTTGAAAAACAAATGATAGTCCTACTAAGCGCAAACCAGATGGATGGCGTATCGCTGCACAATGATGTGGTGATCATGCTGGTTAAGTGTGCCTTTAATTCTAAATAAATCACAGACAGTGTCACCAGCAAAGCACCATCACACCCCCTCTTCCATGCTTCATGGTGGGAACCACACATGCAGAGATCATCTGTTCACCTACTCTGCGTCTCACAAAGACACAGTGGTTGGAACCAAAAATCTCATATTTGGACTCATCAGACCAAAGGACAGATTTCTACCGGTCTAATGTCCATTACCTGTGTTTCTTGGTCCAAGCAAGTCTCTTCTTATTATTGATGTCCTTTAGTAGAGGTTTCTTTGCAGAAATTCGACCATGAAGACCTGATTCACGCCTCCTCTGACAGTTGATGTTAAGATGTGTCTGTTACTTGAACTCTGTGAAGCATTTATTTGGGCTGCAATCTGAGGTACAGCTAATTCTAATGAACTTATCCTCTGGAGCAGAGGTAACTCTGGGTCTTCTTTTCCTGTGGCGGTCCTCATGAGAGCCAGTTTCATCATAGCGCTTGATGGTTTTTGCGACTGCACTTGAAGAAACTTTCAAAGTTCTTGAAATGTTCCGTATTGACTGATCTTCATGTCTTAATGTAATGATGGACTGCCGTTTCTCTTTGCTTATTTTAGCTGTTCTTGCCATAATATGGACTTGGTCTTTTACCAAATAGGGCTATCTTCTGTATACCACCCCTACCTTGTTACAACACAACTGATTGGCTCAAATGCATTAAGGGAAAGAATTTCCACAAATTAACTTTTAACAAGGCACACCTGTTAATTGAAATGCACTACCTCATAAAGCTGGTTGAGAGGATGCCAAGAGTTTGCAAAGCTGTCATCAAGGGAAAGGGTGGCTACTTTGAAGAATCTCAAATATAAAATACATTTTGATTTGTTAACACTTTTTTTGGTTACTACATGATTCCATATGTGTTATTTCATAGTTTAGACATCTTCACTATTATTCTACAATGTAGGAAACAGTACAAATAAAGAAAACCCTTGAATCAGTAGTTGTGTCCAAACTTTTGACTGGTACTGTACACTACCGGTCAAAAGTTTTAGAACACCTACTCATTCAAGGGTTGGAACCAAACATCTCCAATTTAGACTCCAAGACCAAAATACAAATTTCCAACGATCCAATGTCCTAGGAAAATTATTAGCTAATAACACCCTTTTAACATGTCATACATTTGAGAATTATTTAGTGTGTCTGAATAAAAAGTGTCATCGGTGTTTCTCATTAATCATATCACTTTAGTAAATTATTAAGTTAATGACCTTAGATTTGAGCATCTCTGGCCTCCATTTAAGAAAATCCTCAATTACCTAAAATGTGTCATTGGTGTTACCGTCATTGGTGTTACTACTCCTACTGGAGGTATAATGTTATCATAATGGTAAAACATTTAAAGTCATCAAGCTGACATATTAGTTGATTTAGAATGGGAAGATGTGCCCAATCACATTTAAATCAAATAAAATCAAAGTTTATTTGTCACGTCCGCTGAATACAACCTTACAGTGAAATGCTTACTTACAGGCTCTAACCAATAGTGCAAAAAATATTTTAGGTGAACAATAGGTAGGTAAAGAAATAAAACAACAGTAAAAAGACAGGCTATATACAGTAGCGAGGCTATAAAAGTAGTGAGGCTACATGCAGACAGCGGTTAGTCAGGCTGATTGAGGTAGTATGTACATGTAGATATGGTTAAAGTGACTATGCATATATGATGAACAGAGAGTAGCAGTAGTGTAATAGAGGGGTTTGTTACATTGAGGGAGAGGTTGTTATTCTGGCACCACCTGGCCAGGTCTCTGACTTCCTCCCTACAGGCTGCTTCGTCGTTGTCGGTGATCAGGCTGTTGTGTCGTCTGCAAACTTAATGATGGTGTTGGAGTCGTGCCTCGCC
This sequence comes from Oncorhynchus clarkii lewisi, assembly GCF_045791955.1. Lineage (NCBI taxonomy): Eukaryota > Metazoa > Chordata > Actinopteri > Salmoniformes > Salmonidae > Oncorhynchus > Oncorhynchus clarkii. Next base: position 27,187 of record NW_027258905.1, on the reverse strand, counting down.
ATGCAGTCATGGGTGAACAGGGAGTACAGGTGGGGACTGAGCATGCACCCCTGGGAGCTCCAGTGTTGAGGATCAGCATGGCAGATGTGTTGCTACCTACCCTCACCACCTGGGGGCGGGCCGGGAAGTCCAGGATCCAGTTGCAGAGGGAGGTGTTTAGACATTTATAGAAAAATGTCTTTCATTTTTTTCCCAAATTCCATGTCCAAAGCCACCACATTTCTAGATTGACATGTGGCGAATGGACAGAATCCCATGTGAGCTCCTGGTTAAAATCCATTGGAGTGAAAGAGAAGTACATTCTGAAACTGTACGAAGAGGAGGTTACAGGACCTGCACTGATAAAGCTGCAAAAAGAATATCTGCGTGACACAATTGAAATGAAAGGTGGTCAAATTGATTTATTAAAGCCAAGAACACAGAAACTAAAAGCAGGCAGTAGCACACAGAGAGATACCAGAAATGTTGGTTCCAGTGCTGTGTCCACACAAGTCAAAAGACAATGTTGAGAGTACCAAACAAGTGAAACAAGTGAAAATGAACAAACAGATGGCTCATCTTGTTCTCTAAGTAACTTCTGTGCATTTGATGAACATGACAAAGACTTCCGATATGTCAAGCACAGAGTGCTTCCACCAGAGACTGGAACTGAAAATATGATTGTTCCATGCCATGAATACAAATCACTGGAAATCGCCCACAAATTAGAACCACTGAAGCTTAGAGTCAAAGTCGCAAGTGAGGTAATCAGATTTGCTTGTGGGTGCATGAACATGCGAACCAATGGCACAATACACTTTGGGGTCATGGATAAGATTAAAGGCAGCTACAAGCATGGTGAAATCATCGGAATACCAGTTGAAAACCAAAGTGACTTTGTGGATGCATTGGACTACATTGAAAACTGCTTCAAGGATTTAAACCACCATTCTGATGCCAGGAAATGCATAAGGAATCCAACGTTTATTGAGGTAATTGACAAGGGGAGCAGTGGAGGAAACTGGATCATTGAATTTGATGTTGTCCCAAAGGCAAGAGTGGTGAAAGACCAACTCTACAGTGTTACTATTCCAAAGTTCAGCGAGAAAACTAACAAAGTAATCTATGAAGAGAAAGCACCATACCACAGAGTAGGGGCCAATACACCCTGCATACCTGGTGAAGACTTAGTTCGTTTCATTCAAGGACTGAAAGAGAAAGATCTACAGAGGGAAGAGGCAGAGTCTTCTACCAGTCAAACAGCTGTAGACACTAGGGAGGATCTTGGGAGAAAATTGTCAATTCTCTTGACCTGTGGAAAAAAGTACATGGATGACACCTTGTCATTCATCATTGTGACAAATAAGTTTCAAGAAGAACATCTGAAGACTATCAACTTCTTAGTGCACATGAAAATATTCTGTGTTTTTGACTTCGATCCAGACTCCAAAACATCTGGACTTTGTGGACAATATCGTGAGCACCATGCTGCTAACCTCCACTTTTTGCATGACTTTGCTATTGATCCTGGTCTAAGCACCACTGACTTCAAGAAGAGCTTACAGCTATTTGATCGGACAAGCTGGATATTCTGCAATGGGCGGAATCATTACCTTGGTGGAGAAGATCCTTGTGATGAAAAAACCTGGATCAGAACAAAGAAAAAACTACTGAAAAGGACTGTCTCTGTCATCTGCAATGAAATCCTTCCTGAAGGTTCATTTGTGGTGCTTTTCTTGCTCATGTCTCAGGTCGAACAGCCACTTGTTGATACATTTCATGAATTCTATGCAGAAATGAATGGCCATGAGGATTTGGCCGTCATTTCAGAGTCCAAAGAGAACTACAACAAGTGGTCAAGTCTCGCTCAAGCGTCTTGTGATTTGGAATCACTGGAACAAATTAGTATTGTTGGCATGCCAATGAGTCATGTAGATGCTACAATTCAAAGCATTCAGCTTTCCAATAAACAACTGAGTCGACGCTTACCTGTGTTCAACAAAGGTCTGTGCTTCCTGAAGCCTATAGATGAAGACACAATGCTTTCTCTGGACATAGTCAGTACTGATCAGTGTGAAGAAACAAACTTGGATGTAATGGGCAATGACCAAGTTAGTAACATTGAGAAGTATTTCTATCAAGGAGGGAAAATCAGCTGGATGCACTTGTGGCTTGCAGAAAAAGTGAAGTGTGAAGAGGTCATTCAGAGAGACGCATACAAAGAAACAACCAAGATTTTAGAGGCCATTTTACAGGATGATACAACAAAAAGGTCCATTCAGAGTGTCAACATATGTCACCAACCTGGCAGTGGTGGAAGCACAGTCGCACATCAGATCCTCTGGAACTGTCGAACCAAACTCCGGTGTGCAGTGGTTAAGCAATCATACCTAATTCAAACTGTATGTCAGCATTCAGTACGCCTGCGAGAATATGAAGAGAAAGACAAAAACCGTTGTCTCCCGGTGCTCTTGCTGCTGGATGACTGTAATGCAGAGTATATAGATGAGTTCAGACATGAATTACATAACGGAATTACAACCATGAAGATCAATTCTTCTGTATTATGTTTCATCCTTCTTGTCTGCAAAAGATGCCACAACCCAGAAAAGATGAGCAGAACAATGCCTTCCCAGACAGTAGCAGTGACACACAAGCTGTCTAGCCAGGAGAAGATTCTGTTCAAAAAGAAACGTCAGGAACTGATTTTTGAACCAGAGTCCATTCTTGCTTTTGTACTCATGAGTGAGGAATACCAAAAGAGTTACATTGAGGACTTTGTGAAGAACCTACTGGAGGATATTGACCACTCATCTCTCACCACTCGCCTTATCAGATTTGTGGCCTTGCTGAACTGTTATGTTGCGAACTCCAGCATATCTGTGTCACATTGTGAGGCCTCCCTGGGCTTAGGTATTCAAATGGATCGTTTCCGTTACCATACATTTGTGAATTCTCTAAGTGAACAAGCTAAACTTGTTTTCATACACCTAAGAGAAAGTACAACACAAATCTCATCTATTAGAATCCATCCTCTTGTAGCAAAGGAAATTCTGAAACAGCTGTCTGCCATTCAGCCTCAAAGCTGTATCGCAAAGGCTCTTCTCTTAGATAAGGTGCTGATGGATCATAGGTTTGGTAGGGATGAATTTTTAAAGTTTATCCGAGATCTGCTCATCAGACGAAACAAAATAAGCAGAGGAGATCCCGACGACAGTTCTTTCTCTCCTTTAATTGAGCATGTCTGTACAGAGAAGGATGGCCTTCAAAAAGCAATTAAACTTTTAGAAGTAGCCTACACTTACTTTGGAAAGAATGCATTTGTAGCCCAGCAGCTTGCACGACTGCTTTACACAAACAAATTATTCATTGAAGCCCAGCACTGGGCGGAGGAAGCAAAAGCACAGCTGCCACATGACACTTTCATCCTTGATACGGAGGGGCAGGTGTACAAGAAGTGGTTTTATGAACAGCATGATGCTCTGGAGAAAGCTGAACTAAGGCCCGAAGAGGTCTCTGAAGCCATCGGTACAGCTCTGAAAGGAATTGCTGCCTTCCGTGCCTCTGAAAAAGCTCCAAAATCAGAGACAGTCAGTCTCAACAGCTCCTACTTTGGGGAAGTAGACGTTGGATGTCGGCTACTTCAACTCATATCATCAGTGAATGTTTTCTCAACCAAAGAAGGAAAGTCTGAACTAATGAGGTATTTACTCAGTGACAACATACCAGACGCTGTCAAAAAACCCTGGATGAAGTTCCATGGTCAGTTAAAAGGAATGCAGAAGAGTATTTACATTGCTCTTGAGTGCATTTCTGAAGATCTCAGTTACTATCGTACACATATAAGTGAGGAAGAAGAGGAGCTTGACACAAGAGAACCTGAACAAGTGAGCAATCCAAGAAAATGGCTTACAAGGAAAAGTGCTGTTTATGCTGGATTTTTCTGTAATGTTGTTTCACATTTAGACAGTCCAGTGTCTGACTGCAGTGACACTGGAATGGTCTCTCCACTCAAAAGAAAAATGAACATTTACCAGCTGGGTGGTGGTAATGTCACAACCATACTCTCCCTGCTCTCTGATCAGAAGAATGAGAGATGTGGCAAAAAGCTAGAGGAGATAATTGCCATGTATCCAGAGAACCCCCAAAGGAATGACCTTGACCAAACAGAACTGATCAACTTCATTTTCTCTCAAATAGCTCTTGCTTGTGTTTTACCTGGTTCTTCAAAGCTGGTTGCGCTTACGAAACTTCAAGATCTGAGCATGAGATTTTACAGGGAAGGCAGCAGGTCAGCAAGTGCCTTCTTTTTGCTTTCAATCTTATTCTGGCCAGAGGATCCAAATGACAACCGTTGGAAGGAAGCTAGCTCTGCAAAATATGAAAAGGTCTTAATCTCAGCAATTGACGACCTTCAAAGACTATGTATGCTCAAAACAAAACCACGGAAAGGGAGAATAGTGACTCACTTCTTTTTTGGAAAGGCAAGGGGTCTGTACAAGATTGTTCATCGAAGTGCAATCGAAAAGCACATAAAGGGAACTCTCACAGAGAGAAGGCTCAAGTGGAGAGGTGGAGAGGTGTGGACAACCCCTGAGGTGGTGCGAATGCTGAAACGTGTTGAAGGATGGACGGAAAACGGGCAGCTCTTTGTGCGAGGCACTACCAAGGGAAGCAAGATCAGAGTCATCCCCTTGTATTCTGCCTCGTTACCAAATGCCAATGAAAACGTCACTTTTTACCTAGGATTCTCTTTCGATGGGGTGGTTGCTTTTGACATTCAAGTTCTGGAGGAGTAAAGTACACTTCAACTTTATGTCCATATAAGCACAAAATGTGCTCCCAAAAGGTTTCTACAACAAAGCGAAACGAGAGTAACCAAATTAATGTGATTTACATTTTCACTACTGTGAATGGTTAGCAGCTGATTATGAGCAAAATGCAGCAAAATGTAAATACAATGGGAACCCTGGAACACATACAGTACATTGTCCTGTTTGAATAAGCTGCATTATGCAAAAGGTAAAGAATGTTGTGGTACTGTATGTATGAAAATGATGTGGCCGGGTGGGGAGCATTGGACAAACTTCAAGGTTGTCCAAATGCTGAAACTGTTATGAATAATGACTAAATGATGTATACATTTAACGTAGAACTATAATTAACAGAATTCTTCTACCCTGTCACTGTATGATTGTATGACACATGTCATGTGTGTAGTTCTAGTCAGAATTAGAACATTTTGTTCCTTTTTAGTATGTAAGCAGGGTGCAAGTGTGAAACAAATGATAAGAGGAGCTATCGACAGACAAGCTGTACTACTGTGTTCCTTACAGGACATTCTGTCCCCACCCAGGGAGGGGAGAGACCTTGGGCTTGTAGTAGATTGTATAACAGGGGGCAGACAATGTATGAATAGGAGAAGACTTGTGAACTATATTGTCATTGTTTCTGAGAGGAGGGACATTTATGACGAAATGTGAGGTATATAGACCAATGTACAGGAAATGATAGGCAGAGCTCTCGTAAATAAACCTGCTGACTAAGTAGACTGGCCTCTGACTGTTTCATTTCAATAAGAACCTTACAAAGTATTAGTAACAGACAGAGTATTTTAATTGAAGTTAACATTGAGAACAAAATTCTCTTGACAGAAACGTACAGAGTGTTGGACAGAAAATGGAAACCTGTATGTCCGAGGTACAGCCAAGGGAAGCAAGATCAGGCTCATCCATTAGCAGTCTGCCTCTACCAAATACAAACAAAAATAACACTCTATTTACCCAGGCCTTTCTTTCAATGCGGTGGTTGCTCAAATTATTGAGAATTTGACAAGAAATACAAGCAGCAAAATGTAAATACAATGGGAACCCTACAACACAAACAGGGGGTACATGGTCCTGTTAGAATAAGCTGCATTATGTAAATACAATGGGAACCCTAGAACACAAACAGGGGGTACATGGTCCTGTTAGAATAAGCTGCGTTATGTAAATATTGAATAATATTGCAGTATTATGTATAATATGTCTAATGTTGTCTTATCCATATACATATGAAAATGTCATCTTAAGAGAAAGTATTCAATGCATAATACCCATATGTGCTGTTATTGAGGTTAGTCAAATAAAACCATTTGTTAAAAGCCTATCCAGGTGAGGTATTTATGTTACCAGTACAAAGGACATGTTGATCCTAAAACCTCCTCATTTAGCCAAAAACAATTTGTTTGGTTCGCATACCTTATATAATGCTAAATACAATTCTCAATTGCACGTAAATTACACATATTATACTTTATGTAAAATACACTGCAGATTAACAAAATGGACACATCATGTTAATGTTTAAAGTTCTTTATTCTAATTTGAATATGACTGGATTTGTCCACAACAAAATCTGCATTTGTCACAAAGTACTATACAGTAGGTTTTCTTTGGCTTAGTTGTGTGTACTAGGTGGGTCTGTGAATAATTAGGACAATTATGCTAATTAACAACAGAAATACTGTGGCTAATAATGAGTGCCAATAACTAAAGAGCAACGGTGTAAACAAAGGGCTCAGGGGAAATAAATCAACAATTAAATGTACAGTATTGCAGCATCTTCTTGTTGCTCTATGACGAACACAACTACAAAAGTAAACTTAAGAAAATAACATGCTAGCAACATTAGTCAGGCTGTTTACACAGGCAGCCCAATTCTGATATTTTTTCCACTAATTGGTCTTTTGACCAATCACAGATATTTTCATTAAATTTTTTTCAGATCTAATGGGTCAAAAGACCAATAAGTAAAAATAAATATCAGAATTGGACTGCCTGTGTAGCCAAAGTATGGAATTGAAATAATGTATAATTACTGTAAAACCTCAATTAATAGCCTGGGCGTTAATTTGTTTCAATCACTGAACACAACCAACGCTTCGTGAAGACAGGCTTCTATTTGAACTAGGCATCTATTTTCTTACAAACCATTTTCCTCCCCCAACCGTAGTCTCACCCTCTTCTGATCCACCTCAGACAAACATTGAAGTTCGACCTTTTTATTTCACCATTCCCTCGCTCATTTTGTATCAATTCCTAAATGCCTGGCTGTTGCCTCGCCCGAATTTTGCTCTGCGAATTTGATGTCCTTTTTTATTTTTATTTTTTACTTTTATTTAACTAGGCAAGTCAGTTAAGAACGAATGGGTTAACTGCCTTTATCAGGGGCAGAACGATAGATTTTTACATATGTGACTTTTTAAGTATTTGAATGACAATTTTTTGTATCGTCTTAATCTCTGCAGCAGTACGGTACCTGGTCATCACTAGCTTCCACATCCTCAAAGTAAAAATTATGGTTAAACCCCGCCCATTTGTAAAATGTATATATTTTATTTGTATTTAACCTTTATTTGACCAGGTAAGTCAATTAAGAACAAATTCTTATTTACAATGACGGTTTACCCCGACCAAACCCTAACCCGGACGATGTTGCGCCAATTGTGCGCCACCCTATGGGACTCCCAATCACAGCCGGTTGTGATACAGCCTGGAATCAAACCAGGGTCTTTAGTGACGCCTCTAGCACTGAGATGCAGTGCCCTAGACCGTTGCGCCACTCCGGAGTATTTTATACCTAACCCTAACTTTAATCCTAACCTTAACCACACAGCTAACCTTATGCCTAATCTTAAATTAAATCCAAAAATATTTTTTTTGTTTACATGAATTTTTACTATATAGACCATTTTGACTTTGTGGCTGTGGAATCGAAATACAAAACAGTCCATCGGTCATCGGATAGTAAACCTTCAAAAGACCGATAAACAGTGACCACTAGCGGCTGTTCAGGCTAATGAACGCCAATATCCCAAAAGTTATTATGGCATTGTTTGTATATTCAGAAACATTAGCTTAATTTTACCCATTGATACGTGGCTATAAGAAGGCAACGACCTCTGATAATTTGGGCATATAATAACTGATGTGTTCAGTTTATTTCCTGGACCAAATCATGTCATAGCAAATTTTACACGGACCTTAAACAGCGACGGATTCATGGAATTACACTCCGCATGCGTGAATCATATCATGGATCTTTAGAAATAATGATAGACTCGTCTCTTCAGTAAAGGAAGCTGTTAGTCTATTCACATGCCTAGTATTGTTATTATTTCTTATCCAGTTCAACCTGCATCCTAAATAACTGAACGTCATTTCTCGGTATCTGTCATTTGTTGATACGTGCGAAGCAATCATGTTTACCTCGCAAACTTCCATGCAAACGTCCTCCTTCCAAGATTCAATTGACGTGGAAGAAAAGGATACGGATTATGATAACGAAGAGATGGGATATAATCAGAAAATACAGTTGAACTGTTACTATACCATTTATCTCTACCAAGGCACCAGGTAATCTTCTCCAACTGAATGTTCTGCTTGAGTCTATCTAACTTTACATCAAGCAATTTGTTTTGACAGTACACAATGACCTAAACTAGGGCATTATCTGGTATGCAAATATCTGCAGATGACGTGTAATGTTTACTTGCCTTAGCTACTAGGCTATAGAGAATCTATGGACCTCGGTCCCTCACCCTTCTCCATAGGGATGAATGGAAATGCATTACCAATCACACCAATGTCTGACTTTGTTGATATTATTAGACTCATTGGAGGTTGGAGGTTCTCACAATGTACAGTATTCATGCTCTGACAGTCTTTATACATACACTGTCATTAGTGGAGGCTGGTGGGAGGAACTATAGGAGGATGGGCTCATTGTAATGGCTGGAATGGAACGGTATGAAACATGGAAACAACATGTTGGACCCCATTCCAGTTACTCCATTCCAGTCATTACAATGAGCTCATCCTCCTATAGTTCAACTCACCAGTCTCCACTGACTGTGATAACACCATCAAGCTAGTCCAGCTGCATATTGAGGCCAATTTCTTTGTCACTGTATAACCACTTTCTCCCAAATTCACTGGTTCTCTGTGGACATCAACTGTGGATCCTGCTGCTGACTTACTGTACTGTCAGTTCAGACTTGCTGTTCTGTTCTCCACTAACTAACTAACCAAGTCATGAGTATAGTAACTACCTACAGTACCTGTCTAGATCTGAGGCAGCTGCAGAGGGCAACGTGGCATGGAGCCAGAGAAGAACAGATTCCACAGCCAGTACCAGTCAGGAAGACTTTAGGTAACCAAGGTCTCTCCGTGACCTGTCTGTTTCTCTAGTGTTTTTATTTCTGTGGCTTTCAGTGTTGTCCTTCTCTGTCGTATCTATGGGCCTGCTGCTGGAAACCTATCAACCTGGAATCAACACTGTTTCTTTCCTGTCATGATGTCATCAGTGTGCTTCCGGCTATCTGGGATATGGAGTCACAAAGCCTAGTATCTATCTACCTCCTTCTGTACACACTGTTCACCCTACTTCTTTTGGGATGTCGACCTCTGTGAGGTCAAGTTGTTTCAGCCTCAGATTCTATAATGATGATGATATAGTTATGTGATATGATATTGTTATGTTATTAAAACGTGATATTTCAGTGTCACATCATGCATCTTACATAGTGACCATAAGGAAAGAGAAGTGGGAAGGAAGGATTTAAATAGGCTCTGTGACTCACATGGAAGATTCTGTTTCACTATATCTGTATCTAGCCTTCATGTTGTGTTGATGTGGCTTTTGTTCGTCGGCTTCCTTCTTCATCTCCTCTTTGGCTGTCCACTTTCTCATCAGATCGGATTGGTTGCCTGTCACTCTGTTTCCATGGTAACTGACTCTTGCCCCACCAACAGCCTCACCCTAGTGGACAGCAGCCTGCCGGTAGAGGCGGAGCCTGAGCTACGATGCTACATCTCCCGGAGGCTGAGCAAAGGAGCCCTGCTCGGGGGCATGGGAAACATTGCCGCTGTGGAGCTCAGGTGACCCTAACGAACTTAAACTAAGGGCCTCATTTCCTAACCAACCCATCTCTCCTTTCCTTAAGAACTTGTTGAACCTAATTTCAAACCAATCCATCTTTATCAGCAATATCAGCAATATAGTCACTATATACAGGCCTGTGTATATAGGCCTGTGTGTCTTTGGCTCTATCTAGCTAAGCAAGGTCTTGATTTGGAATCAGACCGAAGTATTCTCTCCTTATGTATACATCTGAAGCAATGTGGCACCAATTAGCCTGCACACTTCTAAAGTAGTGTAAAGCCAGTGTTTTACATTCATAATAAATATGTGTTTGTTGTCCCATCCCAGTGTCCCAGAGGCAGCGGTGGGCTGTTACTGCTGTCTCCTGGAGCAGGAGAGATCCCCAGAGCAGCCCGACGCGGACGGCAATGGCTATGTAATCTGCCTGATGGGAGGCTCTGAGAAAGGCCTCAACCTATATCCTTTATAGGCTAACATGCTCTTTCTGAATCATACTAATGTAGAGTCAGTCTAGATGTATAGATGGGTACTGAAACTCATAAACCATTCATCATTAAACCATAAACCATTTCCTTAATTGACTGTACGTTTAGACTTGAACTGGACAAGTACGTGCAAGGCCTGCAGAGCAGTCTACAGACTGCTGAGGTAAGCAGGAAGTGGAATCACCAAAATAATATAATTGTACTGGATTCCATCATCTCTTGGACAGGGCTCCTTTGTAATAAACACTATCTGAAGGGGACTCACCTAGGTTGTGTTCAAGAGGGGAAAAAATGTTTTGAAATGGGGAGGTACTACCTGATGTTGTCAAATAAGAACACAGATTTTTCTTCTCCATTGTGAAATGTTTTGCTATCAGTGTGACCTATTTAACACCACCCTAGATAGATAAATATAAAATGACTACACAAATAGGTAGTCCCCTGTGTAGGGTTATAAGTGTTATTTCCCTGTGTGTGTGTGTGTGTGTGTGTGTGTGTGTGTGTGTGTGTGTGTGTGTGTGTGTGTGTGTGTGTGTGTGTGTGTGTATATAGCTGGTGAACCTAGAGACTGAGATCAGGCCCTACCTGAGCATGTGGTACGAGGAGTCGGTGATGCACATCCACAGAGTGGTGCAGATGGTCCAGGGGAGCATCAGCTTCCTGCTATATGCTGTGAGTCACCTTTGACCCATCATTTGACTGTTACCATAGTGATTAATTCCCCCTGTACCAGTGATTCCCCCTCATTGTTTCAATACATTTACTTCCCCTCCATGCTTCACTATGTTATGTTTTTGCTAGTTACTTACTTGGGCTGTGTCCACTAGCTAAAGCTATAATTTAGTCTTTACTGACTAGTAGCCATCTTGCTTGACAAAACAAATGGGAAGTGGAAACATTCAAATGCAAAATGAGATATTCCCAGCGTATTGTATTGTCACAAAACATCCACTCTAACAATGAGATATTCCCAGCGTATTGTCACAAAACATCCACTCTAACAATGAGATATTCCCAGCGTATTGTCACAAAACATCCACTCTAACAATGAGATATTCCCAGCGTATTGTATTGTCACAAAACATCTTCACATTTGTTGGCGTCAGTCACGCAATTGCATAGTTCAAAACGCATCATTTTCTTTGATGGCCATCAATGTTGCCACTGTGTAGCTTAGAGCAGAAACAAGGTTCCAAGAATCATTTTGACTGGTTGTAACGCTGATCAGGCCCGTGTCATTGTAGAATAAAGTTTAGTTTAATATGTAACGCTGATCAGGCCCGTGTCATTGTAGAATAAAGTTTAGTTTAATATGTAACGCTGATCAGGCCCGTGTCATTGTAGAATAAAGTTTAGTTTAATATGAAACGCTGATCAGGCCTGTGTCATTGTAGAATAAAGTTTAGTTTAATATGTAACGCTGATCAGGCCCGTGTCATTGTAGAATAAAGTTTAGTTTAATATGAAACGCTGATCAGGCCCGTGTCATTGTAGAATAAAGTTTAGTTTAATATGTAACGCTGATCAGGCCCGTGTCATTGTAGAATAAAGTTTAGTTTAATATGAAACGCTGATCAGGCCCGTGTCATTGTAGAATAAAGTTTAGTTTAATATGAAACGCTGATCAGGCCCGTGTCATTGTAGAATAAAGTTTAGTTTAATATGTAACGTTGATCAGGCCCGTGTCATTGTAGAATAAAGTTTAGTTTAATATGAAACGCTGATCAGGCCCGTGTCATTGTATAATAAAGTTTAGTTTAATATGTAACGCTGATCAGGCCTGTGTTATTGTAGAATAAAGTTTAGTTTAATATGAAACGCTGATCAGGCCCGTGTCATTGTAGAATAAAGTTTAGTTTAATATGTAACGCTGATCAGGCCTGTGTCATTGTAGAATAAAGTTTAGTTTAATATGTAACGCTGATCAGGCCCATGTCAACACTTCAGGCCCGTGTCATTGTAGAATAAAGTTTAGTTTAATATGTAACGCTGATCAGGCCCATGTCATTGTAGAATAAAGTTTAGTTTAATATGCAACACTGATCAGGCCCGTGTCATTGTAGAATAAAGTTTAGTTTAATATGTAACGCTGATCAGGCCCGTGTCATTGTAGAATAAAGTTTAGTTTAATATGCAACGCTGATCAGGCCCGTGTCATTGTAGAATAAAATTTAGTTTAATATGTAGCGCTGATCAGGCCCGTGTCATTGTAGAATAAAGTTTAGTTTAATATGTAGCGCTGATCAGGCCCGTGTCATTGTTTTCAAGGCTCTGAGTCACATACACGTGGAGGTCACCAATGCAGATGACAGGACCAAGGCTGATGTTGCTAGGTGAGTTACTTTAAAGGTCCAGTCCAGTCCAAATTGGGTTTTCGGTCAAATTCTGTTTAATAAATGAGTATCACTTCTGAAAATAATCTGAAAACACCTCGTCTTTATTCCTGTGGTTAAACTATAAGAATATACAGTATGTGCTGTGAATATGAATGAATATGGTTCATGTGTGTGTAGGTTCATTAAGGCAGCCAGTCTGCAGGGCCTGGTCCAGGAGGACACTACCACAGCCTCTCTGTATAAGGCCTCAGAGGCTCTTACTGATCTGGTCATAGACTGCTCCACCAGCCCTCCTACACTCTCCAACACAGGTCTGTGTGACTGCTCTAACCTGTGGATATATATACACACACACACACAGGTCTGTGTGACTGCTCTAATCTGTGGACATATACACACACACAGGTCTGTGTGACTGCTTTAACCTGTGGATATATACACACACAGGTCTGTGTGACTGCTCTAACCTGTGGATATATATACACACACACACACACAGGTCTGTGTGACTGCTCTAATCTGTGGACATATACACACACACAGGTCTGTGTGACTGCTCTAACCTGTGGACATACACACACACACACACACACAGGCCTATTGGAACGACTCTAACAAACAGACACTCTCCCACAGTCACAAATACAGATCTGTGTTACAGCTGTAGCCACACCACTCTACAAAACAGGTCTTTGTATGGTGCATTCAGAAAGTATTCCGACCCCTTGACTTTTTCCACATTTTGTTACGTTACAACCTTATTCTAAAATGTATTAAATCGTTTTCTTTCTCTCATCAATCTACACACAATACCTCATAATGACAAAGCAAAAACTTTTTTTTGACATTTCTACAATTCTATAAAGCTGAAATATCACATTTACATAAGTATTCAGACCCTTTACTCAGTACTTTGTTGAAGCATCTTTGGCAGCGATTACAGCCTCAAGTCTTCTTGGGTATGACTCTACAAGTTTGGCACACATGTATTTGGGGAGTTTCTCCCGTTTCCTCTCTGCAGATCCTCTCAAGCTCTGTCAGGTTGGATGGAGCACAATGCTGCACAGCTATTTTTAGGTCTCTCCAGAGATTTTCAATCTGGTTCAAGTCCGGTCGCTAGCTGGGCCACTCAAGGACATTCAGAGACTTGTCCTGAAGCCACTCCTGCGTTGTCTTGGCTGTGTGCTTAGGGTCATTGTCCTGTTGCAATGTGAATCTTCACCTCAGTCTGAGGTCCTGAGCGCTCTGGAGCAGGTTTTTGTCAAGGATCTCTCTGTACTTTGCTCCGTTCATCTTTGCCTTGATCCTGACTAGTCCCCCAGTCCCTGCCGCTGAAAAACATCTCCACAGCATGATGCTGCCACCACCATGCTTCACCATACGGAGGGTGCCAGGTTTCCTCCAGACGTGACGCTTGGGATTCAGGCCAAGAGTTCAATCTTGGTTTCATCAGACCAGAGAATCTAGTTTCTCATGTTCTGAGAGTCTTTAGGTGCCTTTTGGCAAACTCCAAGCCGGCTGTCATATGCCTTTTACTGAGGAGTGGCTTCCGTCTGGCCACTCTACCGTAAAGGCCTGATTGGTGGAGTGCTGCAGTGATGGTTGTCCTTCTGGAAGGTTCTCCCATTTCCACAGAGGAACTCTAGAGATCTGTCATCAGGTTCTTGGTCACCTAGCTGACCAAGGCTCTTCTCCCGTGATTGCTCAGTTTGGCCTGGCGGCCAGCTATAGGAAGAGTCTTGGTGGTTCCAAACTTCCTCCATTTGAGAATGATGGAGCCCACTGTGTTCTTGGGGACCTTCAATGCTGCAGACATTTTTTGGTATCCTTCCCCAGATTTGTGCCTCGACACAATCCAGTCTCGAAGCTCTACGAACAATTCCTTCAACCTCATGGCTTGGTTTTTGCTCTGACATGCACTGTCAACTGTTGGACCTTATATAGACAGGTGTGTGCCTTTCCAAATCATGTCCAATCGAATTGAATTTACCACAGGTGGACTCAATCAAGATGTAGAAACATCTCAAGGATGATCAATGGAAACAGGATGCATCAGAGCTCAATTTCGAGTCTCATAGTAAAGGGTCTGAATACTCATGTAAATAAGGTATTTGTTTTTTATTTTTAATACATTTGCAAAAATGTACAAAACCTGTTTTCGCTTCGTCATTATGGGATATTGGGTGTAGATTGCTGAAGAAAAACAATTATTTAATCCATTGTAGAATAAGTCAAGGGGTCTGAATACTTTCCGAAGGCACAGTACATGTACACACAGACATAGAATCACCAAAACATTTCCCACTAATGATCGTCACAGAATACACACTGGCTAATCACTCCGTCATCCCTCTCACACCTTTTTCCAGTCAGTAACCGTTTCTGTGACGGTTGGATCCAGTCATTCCTGAACGCAGCAGAGCGCTGTAACCCTTTCCTCCTCAGACAGATCCTGGAGAACTTCAAACTCAAGGTGGGCAAACGCACAGCACACAGACAAGTGGATCACTTTAAACCATTATATAAATACTGTATGTCCAGGCCATGTTTAAAATGGCTTACTGCTTTCTCATCCATGCTCTCTCTCTCCCCCCTCTCTCCTTCTCCTCCCCCTGTCTCTCCAGGCCATCCAGGACATGAACAGTCTGAAGCGGTTCATCCGCCAGGCTGAGTCGAGTCACTACGCTCTGTTCCGCTGCTGCCAGTTCCTGCAGGGCTGTGGGAATGGGGACGTGCTGCTCCAGAACGCCCACGCCGAGCACCGAGACCTCCCTGAGGCCTGCAGCATCATCCGCGTGCTGGATGAGTTCCTCAGCGAACAGCAGGCCCAGGGATGAGGATAGGGATGAGGGACACTGACACACCGCAGCCACCAGGTCGGCGATAGTTGAACCTCGAATTGGCAGTGACACCTCGAGGGCGATGATAGTTCAACTCTAACCTACCCAGTCTCAACACCATGGCCTGTATTTATAAATGATCCTATAGAAGTCAGAACTCCTGTTCTGAGATGTGAATTTGTGAATACAGGCCCAGACCTGTGTGAAATAGGGGTGCGCTTGATTTGAGTTGGCCACTTTTGGGTCCATTTCTTTTGTTAAATTGTTGTACCAGACTAACTAAATCAAGCACAGCACAAGGATGTGGAAGTATTTGACCCAGGTCTCCTCACACGGGAACTCTTCCATGCTAGTTGTCAGTGTGTATCTGTTTTGGCACTTTCCTTTACCAATGGTGTTTTACAGTGGTCCCTGTCTTCATTTGCGGTGTGATTGAATAGCATTTACCCAGAAGAAACAGACCAAGTATGTTGTATCTGGATCAGAATTAACTCTAAAAACAAACATATCCAAAGTCATGTTAACACTAGTGATTTCTTTGCTGGTATTAAAACACGCAGTACTATAAACGAATGGAAACACAATCAGTATGTTTAACCCAGACTATACATCTCAACATGTGAATCATTCGTTTTGCTTGTCTTACATCATGTCCACATGTTGTATTTCTTTTAAATGATTAGTGTTGCTTGCCTTTTGTCTGCATGTCAGTATGCTATCTACATACTACAGTACAATCCTGCTTTTCTGCACAGTGGAACAATACACAAATCACTTTAATCAGCTTTTGTTACTTACTCAATTTCACCAGTAAAGAAATTGCTACACACTGACATTCCCACGTAGCTCAGTTGGTAGTGCACTGCGCTTGCAACGCCAGGGTTGTGGGTTCGATTCCTAAGGGGGACCAGTATGAAAATGCATGCACTCACTACTGAAAGTCACTCTGGATAAGAGCTTCTGCTAAGTGACTAAATTCATGCGCTGCTTGTTTTTGTATTTCTGTTGCTGACTGCAGTCTTATCTAAAGATTCTCGTTAATGTGGTTAATCCTTACATTCCTTAGTAAGGAATATTAGTGTTGTAGAGGCCAACGTGTTGTATATCTACTTCACAGGAGGCTGCTGAGGGGAGGACGGCTCATCATAATAATAGCCAGAACGGAGTGAATGGAATGGCATCAAACGCATAGAAACCATGTGTTTGATACCATTCCACCCTTTCCTCTCCATCCATTACCATGAGCCCGTCCTCCCAAATGAAGGTGCCACCAACCTCCTGTGATCTACTGTCACTGTATGTTAAGTTACAAAAATGACCTTCACTACTCTTCACCAGCCCTATTGTAATGATAGTGTGTTCAGGGCTAAATAACCCACATGATTTATTGTGCCTGTATGACAGCAACTACGTAGGTTCTATTTTCCTATCAATGTGTCGACGTCTCTAAAAAGTATATTATGGTGAAAATGAAGCAATATTGTCTGTGAAAGTGTGTCCTTTAAACTGTGAACCAAGTGACATGTTAGTCGGTGATCTATTGTAGTGGACAATGGTGAATGATCATTCAACCTTTTAACTGTGCATTTAAATCTCCTGTACAAGTTAATGTCTATTAATGTGGTGTCTATCATGTTGATCTGTGGTTTGACTTGTATAAATAGTCATGTGAATCCTCTGTGTGGACTGAATCATGAATATGAAATCTGATTTCTGACCATATGAAACAATAGGGTCCCAGTTTACCTATGTAATTATGGCCCTGCCTACACCTAACGATTAAAAAAATAAAAATCATATGAACAAAAAATATTCCATTTTATTTGGAGTGTCTAGCCAAACAAAGTTAAACGAGCCTATTTATATAATGAATATGAATTTGGACGGGCAGAAATGATTAAATATTAGAGCATTAGACCTCACTAAAGGCTTCAATCGTACAACAACTTTACTTAATTCCGAACTGGTTCTCTAGTACAGTGGTTCCCAAACTTTTTATAGTCCCGTACCCCTTCACACATTCAACCTCCAGCTGCGTACCCCCTCTAGCACCAGGGTCAGCTGTACCCCCTCTAGCACCAGGGTCAGCTGTACCCCCTCTAGCACCAGGGTCAGCTGTACCCCCTCTAGCACCAGGGTCAGCTGTACCCCCTCAAGCACCAGGGTCAGCTCTACCCCCTCTAGCACCAGGGTCAGCTGTACCCCCTCTAGCACCAGGGTCAGCGCACTTTTTTGCCATCATTTTAAGCCTGCCACACACACACACACACACACTATACAAAACAGATATTAAGGATAAGAATGAGTGTGAGTTTTGTCACAACCCGGCTTGTGGGAAGTGACAAAGAGCTGTTATAGGACCAGAGAACAAATAATAATAATCAATAATTTTACTCTTTATTTCACCATCTTACATATAAAACCTTATTTGTTCATCGACAATTGTGAATAACTCACCACAGGTTAATGAGAAAGGTGTGCTTGAAAGGATGCACATAACTCTGCAATGTTGGGTTGTATTGGAGAGAGTCTCAGTCTTAAATCATTTTCCACACACATTCTGTGCCTGTATTTAGTTTTCATGCTAGTGAGGGCTGAGAATCCACTCTAACATAGGTACGTGGTTGAAAAGGGCATCAGTGTCTTAACAGCACGATTTGCCAAAGCAGGATACTCTGAGCACAGCCCAGTCCAGAAATCTGCCAGTGGCTTCTGATTAAATTACATTTTCACAGAACTGCTTGTTACAATTTGATGAGGCTCTCTTGTTCAGATATCACTAACTGGACTGGAGGCAGGGCATTAAAGGGATAACGAATCCAGTTGTTTGTGTCATCTGTTTCAGGAAAGTACCTGTGTAATTGTGCACCCAACTCACTCAGGTGCTTCACTATATCACATTTGACATTGTCTGTAAGCTTGAGTTCATTTGCACACAAAAAAATCATGCAATGATGGAAAGACCTGTGTGTTGTCTGCAGACAGAGAAGAGCTCAAACTTCTTAATTATAGCCTCACACATTGATTATAGTTGTGGAGAGTCCCTGTATTCCTAGATTCAGATAATTCAGGCAGGAAAAAACATCACCCAGATAGGACAGTCGTGTGAGAAACTTGTCATCATGCAAGCGGTCAGACAAATTAAAATGGTCAGTAAAGAAAACGTTAAGCTCATCTCTCTATTAAAAAAAACGTGCCAATACTTTGCCCCTTGATATCCAGCAGACTTCTATGTTGTAAAAGCGTTACATGGTCGCTGCCCATATCATTGCATAATGCAGAAAATACACGAGAGTTCAGGGGCCTTGCTTTAACAAAGTTAACCAGTTTCACTGTAGTGTCCAAAACGTCTTTCAAGCTGTCAGGCATTCCCTTGGCAGCAAGAGCCTCTCGGTGGATGCTGCAGTGTACCCAAGTGGCGTCGGGAGCAACTGCTTGCACGTGTGTTATAACTCCACTGTGTCTCCCTGTCATGGCTTTTGCACCATCAGTACAGATACCAACACATCTTGACCACCAAACTGCATTTGATGTCACAAAGCTGTCCAATACTTTAAACATATCCTCTCCTGTTGTCCTGGTTTCCAGTGGTTTGCAGAAGAGGATGTCTTCCTTAATTGACAGCCCATAAACGTAACAGACATATACCAGGAGCTGTGCCAGGCCCGCCACGTCTGTTGACTCATCCAGCTGTAACGCATGTAATTCACTGGCTTGTATGCGAAGCAGTAATTGTTTCAAAACATCTCCTGCCATGTCACTGATGCGTCGTGAAACAGTGTTGTTTGATGAAGACATTATATGTATAGTTTTTCCACCCAGCATTGTCCCATTTATTCCTCCACAATAGTGTGGGTCTTGCCTGTCCTAGCCACTCGGTAGCTCACCATATAAGACTATTTTAGCCCCTTCTTATTAATGGTATCTGTTGTTTTTATACATGTCTTACGACTCGAAAGTCGTCTTAATTCTCAGACAAAAAATTCCTTATTTTTCAAATTGGCATGTTTTGTTTCTAAATGTCGGTGCAAGAGTGAAGGTTTCATCGAGTTGTGAGATAGTACTTTTACACATATAACACACTGTGGCTGAGGAAAGGCACTACTCCCAATATAAGTGAACCCCAAAACAACGTAGTTCTCATCATATTTGTGCCTCTTCGATGGTCCAACGTCCCTGTCTGTTGTTCTGTGCTTTCCCGGGTAAGGGGCAGTAGCTATTCGGCTGCATCAGATTCACAACTGTCAGTGACCATTCAAGCTGGGCTACAACAAATGTAGAATTACTGATGCTAGCATTGGATGTGCTCGTGGAAGCAGAACAACTTGTGTCGTCGACAGGTGCAGGTGTCGTACTGATGGTAGTAACTGGTGGTATGTGTCTCTATGGACGTGGGCCTTACTAAATGGACTGTTTGAAAATGTGAATAAAAAAAAAAAAAGTAATTATGATAAACAAAATGTTTTACAAAATTATGTGAATCACATTTTTATTTGGCGACGGCATTGCGCGTAGTACCCCAGTTTGAGAATACCTGCTCTAGTAGAATACCTGCTCTAGTAGAATACCTGCTCTAGTAGAATACCTGCTCTAGGAGAATACCTGCTCTAGGAGAATACCTGCTCTAGTAGAATACCTGCTCTTAGGAGAATACCTGCTCTAGGAGAATACCTGCTCTAGTAGAATACCTGTTCTAGTAGAATACCTGCTCTAGTAGAATACCTGCTCTAGTAGAATACCTGTTCTAGTAGAATACCTGCTCTAGGAGAATACCTGCTCTAGGAGAATACCTGCTCTAGTAGAATACCTGCTCTAGTAGAATACCTGCTCTAGTAGAATACCTGCTCTAGGAGAATACCTGCTCTAGGAGAATACCTGCTCTAGTAGAATACCTGCTCTAGGAGAATACCTGCTCTAGGAGAATACCTGCTCTAGGAAGAGTGAATCACCCCGTGTTCAAGAATGGCCTTTTTTTTACCTTCATCCAGATTACAACCTCTCACTTTCAGTTATTTGAAAATTAAACAATCTCCAAAATATGTCTATTTTTAAAACAAGCAATAGAAAGCTGGTTGCAATTTCAGTTTAATCCACCAGAAAAGACAGTACAAATATTAGAACAAATACTATGGTTGAAATCAAATATACTAACTGATTTAAAAAAAGACAGTATAATCTTTGTAAATTATATCAGAAATAGGACTGGTGGAGTTATTTCATACATGCAGTTAACACAAAATATATGGAAATGTCTGCTCTATCCAAAATTACAACCAACTGATTGCAGCATTACCGCAAAAATGGCGGAGGCAAGTGGAAAGGGGAGAAGGTAAGGAACTTGTCTGTCGGCCCTGCATTAAATACCAACATTTTTCTAAAGAAAAATGTGATAAATAACAAAGTATACCAGTTTCATTTAAGGACCAAAAAACACAGCCAGAGTTTTTCCATTTAAAATATTCTATAACATTCTACAACCAATAGAATGTTATATATATGGGGCTACAACCATCCCAGCTTTGCAGATTTTGTTGCAAAGAGACAGAATATTTGGATCATTTGTTTTGGTACTGTCCATATGTAGCTTGTTTTTGGTCGCAGGTTCAGAAAAATTGCCAAATTTACTCGGAACCAACTTTGCAAATAGCTCTGCTGGGTGATTTAAAAAGTCATAGTCAATCGATCAATAGTATAATAATACTCTTAGCAAAGGTGTTTATCTTTAATTTACAATCTGTAGAAACTATGAGTATAGAAAGGTTCAGAACTTTTATGAAAAATCACAGCACAGTTGAAAAATATATGGCAGACAGAAATGTATTATTGATTGTATGTTTGTTGACTCCATGTGTAACTCTGTGTTGTATGTGTCGAACTGCTTTGCTTTATCTTGGCCAGGTCACAGCTGCAAATGAGAACTTGTTCTCAACTGGCCTACCTGGTTAAATAAAGGTGAAATCAAAAAATCTAAATGGGATGGTCTTCAAAGATACAGTGAGGGAAAAAAGTTTTTGATCCCCTGCTGATTTTGTACGTTTGCCCACTGACAAAGAAATGATCCGTCTATAATTTTAATGGTAGGTTTATTTGAACAGTGAGAGACAGAATAACAACAAAATAATCCACAAAAATGCATGTCAAAAATGTTATAAATTGATTTGCATTTTAATGAGGGAAATAAGTATTTGACCCCTCTGCAAAACATAGACTGGTCATTTCTTTGTCAGTGGGCAAACGTACAAAATCAGCAGGGGATCAAATACTTTTTTCCCCTCACTGTAGATGGGAGGGGTTGATGGTAGCTGAAGGCTGGGACTAAAAACAAACAGAAGATAACTAATGTAAAATATATTTTCTATTAAATGTATGTAGTATGTATAACCTGGAAGTGGAAGCCTAAGTATTGTTGGGTTAGGGGAAAATAATAAAGAAGTCAAATCTATTTAATTTGTTTACTCCAATTAAGGGAGTGGTGGTAGGGTGAGGGGAACATAATAAAGAAGCAAAATATATTTAAATAATATATACTCTATATATTTATAAAAAATATACATGTGTGATTGGAAATGATGCCACAATGTATCTGCAGTATTAAATCTGATCTACCTCCTAAAAAAGAAGTATAGGGTCTGCCTGAATACTATAGTACCTCTCTCCTGACATTATATACTAAGTGAAACACTTTGACAGTATAAAGTTAGTTATTTAATATGGTATTTCCTTGACAGTAGATTGTATTAAAAGAGAAGTCAATAGAATAGAATATCATGACAAATGAGATTTTTTTTTCATAAAATGTAAACATATTTAAATCTCTAACAGAATGCGTCAAGCTTTATAGAACAATTTGAATGAGGAAAACTCATTCAGTCTATATTATCCAGAGTCTATACTATATACCAGTCCTAAGAGCCATGACGAGCCAGCCCGTAGGGCTCCACAGTAGAAGCACCTGTTATCCAGCCCACCGTCCCTCCACCCAGACTGGCCATCATGTCATCCAGGAGGCCCCTGTCCTCCACCAGCATCTCACCTCCAGGGTAAGGCTCTGCTATGAGAGTGAGGGATAAAGACGTGCGTGTTTTTGTTAATACTGATGATGAGTCTGGTTAGGATTTTCATGGAGTAGATAGGGGGGAAATAGTGTCTACTTTGCTTCTGGTTCTACACATTCCTTTAAATAAAAGTATACCATTCTCAGGATATGTTAGGGATCTATTCAATCCGTATCGCGGGAGTTCAGCCTCACAGCGTGATTTACATTTAAAGGCAATGTTTCTTTCTTAGCGGAGACTGCATTCACGGCAAATGCTGCATATGTCGGTTCAACTGTCTAAGGCACTGCATCTCAGTGCAAGAGGCGTCACTGAAGTCCCTGGTTTGAATCCAGGCTGCATCACATCTGGCCGTGATTGGGAGTCCCATAGGGCGGTGCACAATTAGCCAAGCGTCGTCCGGGTTTGGCCGGGGTAGACCGTCATTGTAAATAAGAATTTGTTCTTAACTGACTTGTCTAGTTAAATAAAGGATAAATAGAAACTAAAATGGTAAATGACCTTTACACCGTGCTATTCAAGGATATAGATTGAAAGGGCCCTTACATTTGTGTGTGTATAAAATTAGCAGAAAACAGAAATGTATGAAAAGGGAATTAGAACTAGAACGCTGCTGTCATACTCACCAAGTGTGTGTTCAGACATTTTCCTCATTAGGGAACTGGGGACGTCATAGATGCTCTCTGTCATCTCGCTATAATCTGAGATAGAACATGAAAATAAACCCAAATACACTTTAATTCGCTGGTAAACAAATGAAAAATATTGAATTAATTTAAAACCCAATCAATTGAAAAATAAACATTTTCATAATCTCACCTTGGCGGTCACTTGCCCTCCTATTGGACAGTGGGAAGTCATAGAGGTCCTCTCCATCAGTCAAGTCTTCATCTGATTGGTTGATGTGATACTCAGCTACAGAGGAAATGGCAGGTAGGTTTTTGGTCATTTATCAAACACAGACCATTAACATAAGTCATTATCATGTAATATGATGATATCTACTTGTATTTTATATCCTATACAGTGGTCTCCATAATGGAAGAATTTATGACATTTATGATGGATAATTTATTGATTTATGACGTATAACAACACACTGATGTGACCATGAGGGTAGTACTCACAGTTCCGGGGGGCTGGTAGAATGTCATACTGATCCTCTTCCTCCTTACACTCTTCCTCCTCTTCTTCATCTCTCTCCTCCTCACATCTCCTTCTAAATCTATGGACACTGTCTTCATCCTCCTCTCCATCTGAAATTAGAGTGAAAAGATGTTGCCATATTTCAGAGCTGAAGATACAGCTTGGCTCCCTGTGAAGGGAATTTGATCAATAATGACTAATTATGTAAACATTTCAATCAGGACTGACTAATCAGAATACTATTATGTTACTGTATATGTATGAATGTTCTTTTAATCCTAGTACTGAATATAATGTGTGTAAATATAATCAAGAATAAGAACAACGACTGTCTGTTCCTTGGTAGAAATTAATGAACTATATCGCCAGACTGGCTAGAATGCTTATCTACACAGGCTGACCTTGGCTCTAGACGATGTGGGAAGGCTTGAGAACTATACAGCCTTTGTACCAGTGTCAAGAAGAGACGGAACAGTTTAGAAAACGCTGATGTCATTTTCAGTTTATAACCTGTGATAATATGTATCATGGGCAGTACTCTCGAGAATAAACGCAGCTGGTTGATTTCAAAGACTGGTCTCTGTCCATTTTATACAAATAAGGGTCTTACAAATTCTTATGAATTGACAGTGTTTAATTTTAATTGGGTATTAAAACATAGAGGAATTTAATTCCTGTAACACTCCCCACCTCACCACCAAAGCATTAAATGCCACAACGTGCCCATTTCCTCTTTCCACTAGACAACCAAACCATTGATTCCCTCCAACTGCTTGGCACAGCAAATGTGAATGAAAAAACAAACACATTTCCACTTAAGTTTGCTGAGTTTACAGAGGATTGATGCTCTACTTACAATGTGAGATGGTGTTCTGGTATATGGCTTCCTCATTACTGGGCTCATCAGTGAGGGAGAGAAAGAGGGTAGCCCTGTGCCCCAGATTTTGGTCAGGGGTGAGGGGGCCAGAGAGGCACTGGGTAATCCTGTGTCCCTGGTTTAGGTCTTGGTCAGGGGTGGAGGGGTTGAGGGGTGCATAGAGGGGTCGATGAACCCCCAGTGGTTCCATCATGCTGTCACATTCTGAGCTGTTATAGGTGCTGAAGCGACCTCTGGCCTTCAGGTCATCAGACCTCACATCCTGCTGTCTGGAGACAAAACAGATGGACAGGCAACACTCAAATGGACAGAAATAAAACTGTTCCCCACTATATTTTATTAAACCAACATTTTTGCAGATAATGCATTCCAAGGCACTCAAATGCTGACCAGGAATACATAAAGCATTATCTTAGACAGCTGTTGCATAGGCTCTGTCTGCCACTGGAGGCTGCTGAGGGGAGGACGGCTCATAATAATGGCTGGAACGCAAACCATGTGTTTGATACCATTCCACAAATTCCACTCCGGCCATTACCACGAGCCCGTCCTCCACAATGAAGGTGGCACCAACCTCCTGTGCTGTCTGCATAGCAAATCCTCCCATATCTATATAGTAGTTTCAGGCTTCAAATACACCTGCACAGATTTCATCTATTCTAGCACTGTGATTGTTACAAACAGTTATTTTTTAAGGTTTAACTTACGATGGTCATAGGTTATTTAGCCTAATTTGAATGAACCTTTTGGAAGTCGTTCTAGGTATGAGCTCCTGATAAATTACTAGTGTAATGTAATGACAAACAGTGCAGTAGTGTCTCAATAATCCTGAGCTTTCTGTTACCGTATGCAGCCTGGGTCAGTACCCCCTGGGCCTGAGAGATGCATGGCCCTCCACAGCTGGCCAATCCACTCCCTCCTCAGATCCCCTGTCTCTGCAGACTGCAGACACATGGTCAGGGGGTAGCAGGGATGCATTTAGTACATTGTTACAGTCTGAGTTAAAAAGATCATCCTTAGTTGTTAGAGGAAGTGTTAAATGACTTTAAGCAATCCAAGTACTGTAGAACACAGCTGGGTACTAGTTAGCCTAGTGGTTAAGAGTGTTGGGTTAATAACCAAAAGGTCTCTGGTTCTATTCCCCAAGATGACTAGGTCCAACATCTAGGTGTGAAGCACCTATAACCCTAATTGCTCTGGATAAGAGTGTCTGCTAAATGACTCAAATGTAAACAGCTGATAAAATATTTTAATACAGTTGAATTTCTCTTTCTGAACAATGGACAGCTTCTTCACCTGGTACTTTCATTTGGGAAATTCCCATCAGTGAGTATGAAGTGACAGTAACAGACCACATCCTGAAACCACATGTTAAACCTACACAGGCATCGGCGCCCACACGGTTCTGTAATGACACTAGTAACAGACCACATCCTGAAACAACAGGGCAGCCTGCACAGCCCACACCACACGGTTCTGTACACCTGAAGTGGGAGTAGAGCTGTCTGTGTGACTCACCAGTACTTTCCTCTTCCCATTCTTCATGGTGATTTCAAACACGTAGTGCTTACGCTTCTCCCTCTGGATCTCACGCACAGACTGCACCTGGCCCAACAACAACACTTCTATTTCAGACATAAAGTGCTATACATACTTGTAAATAGTATACTATTAAGCAGCTGTAACTAGGGCATATGGAATAGTGGGTAATGTTCATTGAACACAAGGGAAAGTAGAACAAAGTCCAGGGCAATTGTTCCTGTCTGTCCGGCTAGAAGGACCAAGAAGGCTTTCAGACCAAATCAAATCAAATCAGTTTGACTTACGGTGTAGATGTAGTACAGGCCTCTTAGGTGTGACTGTGGGGGACAGAGAAGATCAGAAGACTATTACTACTTTGAACAGTGTAAATAACATTCAACTTCCCCTGAAAACGTTGAAGGACTTCTCACAGCTGATACTCACAGCACTCCCATGTTTCTTAGTGTAGAAGAATAATGTTGTGTTTTGGAGCCTGAACCAATAGGTTGACCACTTCATTTTCTAAAAGAGAAAAAACACAGACTCAGTGTCCCTCCAGACTCAGTGTCCCTCCAGACTCAGTGTCCCTCCAGACTCAGTGTCCCTACAGACTCAGTGTCCCTCCAGACTCAGTGTCCCTCCAGACTCAGTGTCCCTACAGACTCAGTGTCCCTCCAGACTCAGTGTCCCTACAGACTCAGTGTCCCTCCAGACTCAGTGTCCCTCCAGATAGTGAAGACTTGATTCTGGATACAAACCATGACTGACTGGCAGTAACAGAGTAAAACACAGACTCAGTGTCCCTACAGACTCAGTGTCCCTCCAGACTCAGTGTCCCTCCAGACTCAGTGTCCCTCCAGATAGTGAAGACTTGATTCTGGATACAAACCATGACTGACTGGCAATAACAGAGTAAAACACAGACTCAGTGTCCCTCCAGACTCAGTGTCCCTACAGACTCATTGTCCCTCCAGACTCAGTGTCCCTCCAGACTCAGTGTCCCTACATACTCAGTGTCCCT
>NW_027258904.1:0-48373 GCF_045791955.1 Oncorhynchus clarkii lewisi | reverse complement strand
ACTTTTGATTTTGACCCCCCCCCCCCCCCCCCCCCCCCCCTCTCAGTTGTTGAATCTTATGTTCATACAAAAATGTACACATGTTAAGTTTGCTGAAAATAAATGCAGTTGACAGTGAGAGGGAGTTTCTTTTTTTGCTGAGTTTAGATATGAGTTGACAACTCTCATCTCTCCAGCATTGCATTTAATTTATTTCCTAATAGAATAATAGCTGCGGGAACTCTGCAGTCTGTTCAGAAAGAAATGAAATAATTCCCAATACTAAACCAGGAGTAAGCCTATAATTTATCCACAGAGGATCAATAGCTTCTTTTTTTTTTAAATAGCCTAGTTGTGGATTGTGTGCAGCCAAATCACAAGGCATGTCTACAGTCAGGAACATGTGGCAAATCTGTCAGTGAACAGCATGCAGCCAAAACAGGCCTTTCACAATATTTCTAATACAAATCACTGGAGAACAGGTTGTAAAGCAAATGGATCCTGCTGAAAAGAAAATACAGGTGACACATCATTGGGTGAGTCAGTGAAACTGGAAAGCTTGTTTAGGACTATAACTTCCCTCTCATATTGTACAATGTGTTTCTCCACACACCTGGCCTAGGCTATTGATTGATTAGAGACAAGGTCGTTTCTTTTGATCTCAGATTCTCAGTTTATTCGTGTCAAAGTAGTCTGTCATTTTGGTCATTTGTGAGGTATTAAAAATGATTCTTCAAAAGTCCCCAGTCATCTAAAATGATGTAGAACTGCATGAAATCTGTTTATAAAAGGCCACATTTTTCCAGGACTCCAGGCTACAATAAATGTACTCCATGTGTGTAACTTCTGTAAGCGGCTCAACACCACTGCTCCCTAGTGGTGCAGCAGTCTAAGGCACCGCATCTCAGTGCAAGAGGCATCACAACAGTCCCTGGTTCAAATCCAGTCTCTATCACATCCTGACGTGATAGGGAGTCCCATAGGGCAGTGCACAATTAGCCCAGCATCGTCCCGGTTTTGCCGGGGTAGGCCGTAACTGTAAATAAGAATTTGCTCTTATTTGACTTGCCTAGTTAAATAAAGATTAAATAAATCATATTAAAAAAGAATAATATGCCAGTACACAAAAGCCATGATAATAAACGCAATGCTTTATTATAAAGGTGATGTTTTATTTTTTATGCGTTCTGATACATCAGAGACCCCCAGGTTACCCCTTCTCGCGCTCCCTTTTTGTACCGGCACCTCCCAATTTACAAATGAAGCACCGGAGAAGTGGATAGCTGCTGCTGACTCCTCTGGGACCCGTCTCCTTTGCATAGAGTTCATCGGGCTGTTGATTGTGGCATCTGGAATGTTATCTCACTCTTCAAAGCCTTCCTGGATATAGGAGGGAACTGGAACAAGCTGTCGTACACTTCGATCCGACCATCCCGAACATGCTCAAAGGGTGACATGTCTGAGTATGCAGGCCATGGAAGAACTGGGACATTTTCAGCATTTTCAATTGTGTACAGAGTCTTTCTTGCAACATGGGGCTGTGCGTTGTCATGCTGAAACATGAGGTGACGGTGGCGGATGAATGGCAGGACAATGGGCCTCAGGATCGTGTCATGGTATCTCTGTGCATTCAAATTGCCATCGATAAAATGCAGTTGTCTGTAGCTTATGCCTGCCCATACCATAACCCCACCGCCACCATGGGGCACTCTGTTCACAACGTTGACATCAACGTTAACTTGTTATTTATTTGTCTGGTTGTTGTATGTTTTTGTCTGTCTTTGTGTGGGGGGGAATAAAAAAATGGTTGATTGTCCATGATGGAGGCCACGGTGTTCTTGGGGACCTTCAACACTTCAAGGGGCTCCCGAGTGGCGCAGCGGTCTAAGGCACTGCATCTCAGTGCTAGAGGCTTCACTACAGACCCTGGTTTGATTCTCGGCTGTATCACAACCGGCCGTGATTGGGAGTCCCATAGGGCGGCGCACAATTGGCCCAGCGTAGTCCGGGCCGTTATTGTAAAAAATAATTTGTTCTTAAACGACTTGCCTAGTTAAATAAAGGTTACGGACACACACACCAAAAAGTTATTTTGTTGACATTTACATATGTCCCCATTACCAGTACAACATATTCAAAACCTAGTTATTTCACTTACTTGCTGTGCTGTTTCCTTCGTTTGTTCAGTCGTTTCATTCTCAACCAGGATTTCTATGGAACGCAGTTTGGGTCTTTGCGTGTCGAAAAATATACATGTCAAATAACACTTTTTGACGTGTCAAATAAGCTTGTTGACCAATCAGGACCTGAATATGACTTCCCGTCACATATTAATTTTACACGTTTACGTAGTTATTACACATTGATTACACTCTCACTTGTATTTCATATGTCAACGATTCATCACTACATATGCTATGATGCTAGTTGTCTCGTACACCTACAGTGCTGGTCATTTAAAAAAAAAGCTAATGGATGCAAACAATGTTCTTCCCCAAAAACATAACAAACCGACATAATCTGTTTCAGTTGCTAGCCACAATAGTGGACTTTGCGGGTAGCCTTCAAAATTAAAGTATGGCATAATTCTACTATTTGTATTCATTGGCATCACTGTCAATGATATACTTTTATTTTGAAGACCAACGGCAAATTCCACTTTTGTGCCTAATCCTTATTGTGGCTAGCTTCACAACACATAACCCGGTCCAGTCGAGCCTCACTAGCCAGATGAAGCTAGCTGGCTGCATATAACGGAAACTTTCGGCAACAGGGTTAAGTAGCTGGCTAGCTATTTATTTTCATGAACTGAAGTTCATTTTCAATAGGCGAACATCAAGTGGCAACCTAGCTAATACTTACTCACAATGATTCCTAAATCATTGCTAAGAATAATGAAAATGACTGCAGTTTCTACTGGTCATTGGCTGGTTGTATTGGTGCTAGCTAAGGTACCAAGCTAAAGCTAGCAACCCCAAAAGTTGTGTTCGAACAAATAATGCTTTATTACCAACGTGGTATTGTAAACACATAGTTCGTGGCCGGTGTTTGCTTGTTTGCAGACTTTTTTGTACAGCTTTGACAGTGCTACTGTATCTTTTTTGACACGCAAAGACCCAAACAGGGTTCCATAGTATGTATTTCGTGAAGCTAATAGCAGTGACAATATTACTGTGTAACTCCGGTAGGGCAACATCGGAAAAATAGCGCACTTGGTTGTGTGTACCAGTGCTCGACCAGTCGGCGAAAGCCAACATCACCCACGACATATAATGGAATTCATTGCCCTTGACAATCAACCGTTATCTTGGCTTTAATGGATTTCGCCTTTGTTTCACTGAAATGTTCTTACTCTTTCAAATGACTGCTCGATTCACACAGCAGACATAGTGGGCTAGGTTAGGAATGCTATGTTGCACGTGTAGCGCAACATTTCACGTGAGTTCATTACGTCCTGTACCTACGTTATATAGGTTGGAGGCAGGGCTTTCTCCTATAGATCTCCATTTTTATGGAATGGTCTGCCTACCCACGTGAGAGACTTGCAGACTCTGTCTCAACCTTTAAGTCTTTACTGAAGACTCATCTCTTCAGTGGGTCTGATTGAGTGTAGTCTGGCCAAGGAGTGTGAAGGTGAACAGAATGGCTCTGGAGCAACGAACCGCCCTTGCTGTCTCTGCCTGGCCAGTTCCCCTCTCTCCACTGGGATTCTCTGCCTCTAACCTCTAACTCTAATTACAGGGGCTGAGTCACTGGCTTACTGGTGCTCTTCCATGCCATCCCTAGGAGGGGTGCATCACTTGAGTTGGTTGAGTCGCTGACGTGGTCTTCCTGTCTGGGTTGGTGTCCCCCCTTGGGTTGTGCCGTGGCGGAGATCTTTGTGAGCTATACTCTGCCTTGTCTCAGGATGGTAAGTTGGTGGTTTATATCCCTCTTAGGGGTGTGGGGGCTGTGCTTTGGCAAAGTGGGTGGGGTTATATCCTGCCTCTTTGGCCCTGTCCGGGGGTATCATCGGGTGGGGCCACAGTGTCTCCTGACCCCTCCTGTCTCAGCCTCCAGTATTTATGCTGCAGTAGTTTATGTGTCGGGGGTCTAGGGTCAGTCTGTTATATCTGGAGTATTTCTCCTGTCTTATCCGGTGTCCTGTGTGAACTTAAGTATGCTCTCTCTAATTCTCTCTTTCTTTCTCTCTCTCAGAGGACCTGAGCCCTAGGACCATGCCTCGGGACTACCTGGCATGATGACTTCTTGCTGTCCCCAGTCCACCTGGCCGTGCTGCTGCTCCAGTTTAGTTTCAACTGTTCAACTGCCTGCGGCTATGGAACCCTGACCTGTTCACCGGACATGCTACCTTCCCAGACCTGCTGTTTTCAACTCTCTAGAGACAACAGGAGCAGTAGAGATACTTTCAATTATCGGCTATGAAAAGCCAACTGACATTTAGTCCTGAGGTGCTGACTTGTTGCACCCTCGACAACTACTGTGATTATTATTATTTGACCATGCTGGTAATTTATGAACATTTGAACATCTTGGCCATGTTCTGTTATAATCTCCACCCGGGCACAGCCAGAAGAGGAATGTCCACCCCTCATAGCCTGGTTCCTCTCGAGGTATCTTCCTTGGTAATGGCCTTTCTAGGGAGTTTTTCCTAGCCACTGTGCTTCTACACCTGCATTGCTTGCTGTTTGGGGTTTTAGGCTGAGTTTCTGTACAGTACTTTGATATATCAGCTGATGTAAGGAGGGCTATATAAATACATTTGTATGCACGTCAGCTTTGACATCGGTTTTGCACATCGGCGTTAAACTACACATCCGATATGTTTACCGATATATCATGCATCCCTAGGCAGTAGCATGAAATAACATCTACCTTCTCATAGAAACAGTTCATCATGAAACAGTTCTACAGCAACTTTTCATGCACAGTGGGGAGTTGGAATGAAAAACACAAACTTAGAACCTGCTCTTACCATGAGAAACAGATTTCCCAATCTTCTCCTCCTCCTCTTCATCTTTAATGTTGACATTCAGCTCCAGTGTTTGACTGCAGTCTTCCAGCTTCACTGATGCCATCTCTGGATCCTGCAGTGCAAAATGGGCTCCACTGTCACAATCAGGACCCAGTGACTGTAGGTTTGGACTCAGTGTGGAAGGAGAGAGTGTAATGGAAATATTCAGTCAATGTCTTTCCAGCCTTGGCACAAACTTTTTTTATACAGTTTTCCTCCTTACCTCACACACATAGTAACTCCTCTTTATGTTAATGTTTCATCCCCTCTGGCATTTACCCACGCTTATCTTATTGCCTTGCACTAATTTTAGCTTGGTTTCACATTAGGGCATAGATTCCATTTGTGGCATAACCATAGCAACAGTAAATATTAGGCCAAGGCATTGGTACAAAAATAAACAGACACGCCCACTCCCAAGACAGGTGCATGTAGGGCATTTGTGGTGTAACCATAGCAACAGTAAATATTAGGCCATAGCAATGGTACAAAAATAAACAGACATGCCCACTCCCAAGACAGGTGCATGTTTAATGGTGCCTAATGACCTAGACACATATAGAGTGCACTTATTCTGCTGACTACTCTAAGATGTATAATGTGCGCTCACATTTACTGGAAAATTCCCAATAAGAGGCAAGCTGGGGTCTGTCCTCACTGTTGATGTTACCAGCCTCAGACTTAATCTGAGTCGGCCAGTAGTAATAAATAGAAACGGACACTTAAGTTACTCTTGACAGTTCTGGCACTTTCTTTATTATTTAAAAATATTGTTTATATTTAGGTGCAGGAGCTCCACAACACAGTTGAGCTAATATTCTATAAGAGGAACATGAGGTCAAACAGTAGAAATTAGAGGTGCTGGTACTCAGCCCCGGTGAGCTCCTGTCCAAGTCAAGCACTGATTTCATGAATTATGGATTCATGAGATCATCAAACATGAATTAATTCACATTAGACAAAGTATACACTTTAAATTAGGCTATAGAACTTAAATGCACTTCATCTATAGTAGATTTCTGAATTCACATAAATACATAAATTACAACAACAACAAAAACATTCAGTACAAGGATGCAGTATGTTTTAGGCAGCACTATGTACTATTTTCCTGAATAACCTTGTCTTCACTGTATTTTTCAAATCAAAAAACAATAGTATTTCCGTTCACACCATAGTAACATTTACAGATAGACAGAAACAACTGAATGTCTCTGAATATTAGTACACATGTAGAAAACTGATAATCATTACATTTAGCTTCAAAACAGTAGTGCAACCGTGAAATTGTCTCTCTGCTCCACCCTCAGTGCCTGCACTGAAGTGTGTTGACGCAGACCTGATAGGAGCCGCCATTTTACACAAAACCAAAAACGACATGTACAACGAACCCAGACATCTCAAATAAATGTATCCTTTATGAAATTACCTTGACGAAATGATATACATCCACTCAGACTAACACAAACTATCTAACTATGACCTTTTTTTGCCTTTACCTCCCTTATGTCACCTCATTTGCTCACATCGTATATAGACTTGTTTATACTGTATTATTGACTGTATGTTTGTTTTACTCCATGTGTAACTCTGTGTCGTTGTATGTGTCGAACTGCTTTGCTTTATCTTGGCCAGGTCGCAATTGTAAATGAGAACTTGTTCTCAACTAGCCTACCTGGTTAAATAAAGGTGTTCTCAACTTGCCTACCTGGTTAAATAAAGGTGTTCTCAACTTGCCTACTCAACTTGCCTACTTGGTTAAATAAAGGTGTTCTCAACTTGCCTACCTGGTTAAATAAAGGTGTTCTCAACTTGCCTTGCCTGGTTAAATAAAGGTGAAATAAATAAACTTTAACAAACGTGATAATACCTTGACGTATTTGTTACCTATCATGTTATTTCGATCTTAAAACGTGCTATTACATACCAGTAGTAATACATTTGAAACGGATACAGAAGTTATCGTCTCGACTGCACAATTCTGGCGTATCCTTTATTCTGAAGAATGATGCGCGCCTGCGTGGAGCTTCCTGAAAAAAAGCCAACAACTACAGGTTAATTTCACCCTGGCTCTGCCATGTCTTGCAGAGTATTCTTAAAATATTCAGACCCCTTGACTTTTTTTTTTACACATTTTGTTACTTTACAGCCTTATTCTAAAATTGATAAAATATGCAGACAATACCCCATAATGACAAAGCGAAAACAGGTTTTTAGACCTTTTTCCAAATGTATAAAAAATATAAAACAGAAATACCTTATGTACATAATTATTCAGACCCTTTGCTATGAGACTCGAAATTGAACTCAGGTGCATCCTGTTCCATTGATCATCCTTGAGATCATTCTACAACTTGATTGGAGTCCACCTGTGGTAAATTCAATTCCTTGGACAAAAACCAAGACATGAGGTCGAATGAATTGTCCGTATAGACCCCCAGAGACAGGATTGTGTCAGCGCAGATCTGGGGAAGTGTGCCAAAACATTTCTGCAGCATTGAAGGTCCCCAGTAACACAGTGGCTTCCATCATTCTTAAATGGAATAAGTTTAGAACCACCAAGATTCTTCCTAGAGCTGGCCACCCGGCCAAACTCAGCAATCGGGGGAGAAGGGCCTTGGTCAGGGAGGTGACCAAGAACCCGATTGTCAGTCTGACAGAGCTCCAGAGTTCCTCTTGAGATGGGAGACCCTTCCAGAAGGACAACCATCTCTGCAGCACTCCACCATTCAGGCCTTTATGGTAGAGTGGCCAGACGGAAGCCACTCCACAGTAAATGGTCACATCACAGTACGCTTGGAGTTTGCCAAAAGGCACCTAAAGGACTCTGACCATGAGAAACAAGATTCTCTGGTCTGATGAAACCAAGATTAAACTCTATGGCCTGAATGCCAAGTGTCACATCTGGAGGAAACCTGGCACCATCCCTACGGTAAAGCATGGTGGTGACAACATCATGCTGTGGGGATGTTTTTCAGTGGCAGCGACTGGGTGACTGGTCAGGATTGAGGGAAACATCCTCTCAAGCTCTGTTAGGTTTGATGGGGAGTGTCGCTGCACAGTTATTTTCAGGTCTCTCCAGAGTTGTTCAACCCACCCCCCCCCCCCCCCCTATATTTCACATTAGGACCACACCAAATTATTTTCCCAATTTCCTTTGTGTCATCACAACTTTTGGAGATATTTAACCAAATTATTTTGTGGTAAAAAAAATACATATATATTATGGAAAAAAAAGTTGTAGATATATATCAATTAAGTTAGATCTATAATAGTTTTTTTAAACATACAAGTAGGAAAGCCTTAAGATAAATAATAACTTGTTTAGAGAGAAACATTTGGGGAAAAAATTGTAAAGTTGTAATATGGTGGATGAGTGTGTTGGGGGCAACTCGCCCTACTTGGGGGTAACTAGGGCTGGGGGCTAGTTATCCCTTAATGGTTATGAATGTGTTTCGACCTGTCATTTAGGCAATAACTGTGTTCGAATACTCATACTGACCGCACTAACCGTACTATTTGTGATGTGAATTGAGTATATAGTATCCTTATTCGTCATAGTAAGGATATAGTTAAAGTAATGACTTTTCAAATAAGTTACCGTACACGTTATATTAGCTGACAATTCGTTAGCTACGCTGTCCTTACGAACCACATAGCGTATCATTACAGCAGTATGTCCCAGTATGTTGTTAGCTAGCTACCTAACATTAGTTGACTAAATATACATCCAACTTGCCAGTACATTAACTATAGGCTATCTAAGTAACTACCCAACGTTTATTGACTTGATTATTTCCGTCATTCTTAGCTTAGCTAAATGGTATAGACGTTGTGCAATCTCAATGTACATTCGGGTTCTTTCATAAATTTGCTCGGGCTATCCACACCGATTTCAGAGTTATCTACCCTGATTCTTCTCATCTGAGTGTACCAGAACGCAGAATAATGAATTTACGAGCGCTCAACACTCGTTGAATATGGCCGGTGTCAGTAAAAGCAAAAAAAGCGTCATTAAATTGTTGCCAGCAGCACAGTTACAGTCACCAACGCTCTGGATAACATGAAAACTGCTTAACTAGCTCTGCTAGGGCGAGTAAAATGGTCAGAGTGGTCTCATTTGAGTCTGGAAGTAGCTAGCAAGCTAGCCAATGTTAGTTTGGGTGTTTGAATGCTGTTGTAAGGTCAGAGTGCTCAAATCAACCCTATTCCTCAGCCCGAGTGTCTAATGTGCGCTCTGAATTTACAAACGGACAATCTGACAATGCTCTGAATTTTGGAGCACACTCTGGCACTCCAGATTGAATTTAAGAACACACCCAGGCACTCCAGATTGAATTTAAGAGCACACCCAGGCACTCCAGATTGAATTTAAGAACACACCCAGGCACTCCAGATTGAATTTAAGAACACACCCAGGCACTCCAGATTGAATTTAAGAACACACCCAGGCACTCCAGATTGAATTTAAGAACACACCCAGGCACTCCAGATTGAATTTAAGAACACACCCAGGCACTCCAGATTGAATTTAAGAACACACCCAATGTCGTAAAATGTCTAACTAGTAATTTGTTACGCTATAACTAGCTAGACATGTGAAGAGCTAGTACGCTCAACTGAGAGCATACTGTTCATTTACAGTATACTAAAATGAACTAATAGTATGTAGCATACACTCATTAAGTATGTAGTATACAGTATGTTAGTATTCGAACACAGTTAATGACACAGTTAGTACTAGTTTATTCTAACTTGCTGGCTAGCAACTTCACTAGCAGTAAATGCTAGCTCGTCAGCAAAAGCCGCTAGGAGTGCTAGTTAACAACCTTCCTACCAGATCGTCTGAGGTAAAATACATTAAAAAGATAATGTAACTTAATTGCAGTTGTAAATGTTTCCACTAGTGACTGACCGCTTTAGAGTTAACGTTACTTCATAGCCTTGTAGATATTTTACACAGCATTGTATGTCATGTAGCTAGATAGCTAGCTAAGCGTTTGAGAGAGCTTTTAAATTGGCATCTCTCCCCCTATTTCAGTGGGGACTAGATTAGGTCTGAGCAGTGCAGGAGGTGGAACTCATGAGTGCTCCAATTTTACTGGGGATCGCTTTATTTTTGACCTTTATACAAATTAGAATTGTGCAATAGCAGAGCATAAGAGAGTTGCCACATCAATGTTACACTGAATTAATTAGTTACGTTATTGTTGTAAAATGTTGTATTCCAGTGTTCTTTAACGTTCTTTTACATTCCAATTATTCCAACTATTGAAAACCTTTTGCTCCTGAATGTCCTTTTAAAGACTGCTGGGATTTTAAATATTCAAATAATATTTAGTGCAATTGTACATAATGGATTGTATGGAAAAGGATCCACAAATAAAGTACAATGAAAATGAATGTGCAGGTAGTGCTGATATTAATGGTGACGTGCAACACCATTTATTAATGTGCAGGTAGTGCTGATATTAATGGTGACGTGCAACACCATTTATTAATGTGCAGGTAGTGCTGATATTAATGGTGACGTGCAACACCATTTATTAATGTGCAGGTAGTGCTGATATTAATGGTGACGTGCAACACCATTTATTAATGTGCAGGTAGTGCTGATATTAATGGTGACGTGCAACACCATTTATTAATGTGCAGGTAGTGCTGATATTAATGGTGATGTGCAACACCATTTATTAATGTGCAGGTAGTTCTGATATTAATGGTGACATGTGCAACACCATTTATTAATGTGCAGGTAGTTCTGATATTAATGGTGACGTGCAACACCATTTATTAATGTGCAGGTAGTGCTGATATTAATGGTGACGTGCAACACCATTTATTAATGTGCAGGTAGTGCTGATATTAATGGTGACGTGCAACACCATTTATTAATGTGCAGGTAGTGCTGATATTAATGGTGACGTGCAACACCATTTATTAATGTGCAGGTAGTGCTGATATTAATGGTGACGTGCAACACCATTTCCACCCCCACATATTTTATTAAAATAATTAAAAGAAGACAACTAGACTTAGCTTTGAAGTATTACTTACCAAATCATTTCTAAATAAAACTGATCAAATAGATTAACACACCTGTGTGAAACCCTATGCCATAATCTTCTGCCAGGGTAACTGTAGCCATTCATTTCCCTTTACAGTTTACTCACCTAAGCGTGACCTTAATCTACATACCATTTTTTTCCCCCAAACGTTACTTTTTTTGTGTCAGCAATTCCCCCATTGTACCCTAACTTGTGACAATGTAGGACTACTGAAATCATTTGTAACACATCATTTTTTCACATCAGTTTGTCTAAGGTGCAAGCATGCTTCCCATTCGAAAGAGTTTAGAAGAATTATGTGCATATATTATGATGACATTTTGTGACCTGTTTGTAAACACAGAAACAGGTCTATGGCGTCTCAAAGTGGACATACAGCTGCCGCTTTTTTTCTCTTTTTTTAAGCAAAGGTCTTTTAAGGGAGTATGAGAGCACACTCGTTAGGTTCGCCTAGCCTCCTTAAGATAATGTTTATTTATAGCACATGCTTAGAGCAAATCCATCTCTAACTAAATGAAACTCCAATGAAACTCCAATTAAAGGGATAGTTCATTAAAATGACAAATGTACACATTGGTTTCATCACCCTGTATACAATCCAAATAATGTACACGTCAACAGTGAAGTTCTGAAGATGGAGGACTTTCAGTACAGCCGTGTTCCCCAATCCTGGTCCCAAAGGGGTGTACATGTGTGTTTTTGCCCTCGCACTCTCATACCTTATTCAATTCAAAGGCTTGAGTTGCTTAGTTGAATCCAGTGTGTGAGTGTTAGGGGCAAAAACAAAAAAATGCACCTCTTTGGTTCCCTGGACCAGGATTAAGAAACACTGCAGTACAGAGCAAAAAGTGTGATGATGCAATTATCATTTTGCTCATTTGCGCATAATTTGCATCATCACACTTTTTCCTCAGTACTGAAAGTGCTCTATCTTGAAAACTTGATTGCTAACAGGAAACATACAACATTTTTGGCATTGTATTAACAGTGGACTAATGAAGAAAATACAAAGATTTCATTTTTTTAAACACCCCTTTCATAGCACCTACCAGTCCATTAAAAGAGTAGTTCACTATTTGAAGGCCTGTATGTAAGATTACTAGGTTTGTATTCAGGGGACTAGGTATGTACTCAAGATTCAATGGTTTGTACTCAGGAGATTAATGTTTGATTTTAGCAGCGCCATTCTTCCACCTTCATGTCATTGTGCTGTGGTTCTTCAATGTTTTCCTGATTTTTTGGGGGAGGGTTGTTTATTTTTTAATATTTTTTTTACATTTTGAACACTGGCTGCCTAAAATGCTGTGGTGCTTACTAACACAATAGGAAAGGTTGTGATAGACGTGGGCCATCACAGGAGAGTTCACAGCTCTTTCACTCTGAACATTCATATTAATGACTCACCCTCAAATGGACCATCAATACCACAGTTCTACAAGACTATTTACATAATCAACTGCGTTTCAACAGCCTGATGCTCAATATAGTACTGGGGATACAGTATATTAAACTCTAACAATGGGGTTTATGAAAGGGGTTGCAAGGTGGAAGGCCACCTCAATTCAAGAATGAATGACCCGTGTAGTGTCACTATTGTTTGGTCACCTCACCAGACCTCCATTTTGGTTGCTCCCTGTTTGACTATTCTATCCTCTATCCTTATTGAACCGTATTGAAATAACATTGTGCAACCAACCCAAGCATATTCATCATTTTGTTAAATTAATAGTACTTAAAACGTTTTTAATTGTGTGCTCTCACTGAGTGCAAAAAGCAGGGAGGGAGGAGCCCTCCAAACAGTAATCTTTGCCTCTCTGTTATGTTGTCAACAAGGCAGCTAGGTGCATCGACCAGAAACATGCATTTATTTTCCATAAAAAAAGTTTACATGTTCAGACTATACTGAACAAAAATATAAGCGCAACATGTAAACATTTTAAGAAATGTTCTACATGCACAAAAAGCTTATTTCTCTCAACTTTTGTGCACAAATTTGGTTACATCCCTGTTAGTGAGCATTTCTCATTTGCCAAGATAATCCATCCACCTGACAGGTATGACATATCAAGAAGCTGATTTAAACAGCATGATCATTACACAGGTGCACCTTGTAAACAGCAGGGGATCCTACAGATTTGACAGATTTTAGTATAACTGAAATAACTGTTTGATACATGGAACTAGGAAGCACTGAATTAAGTGGCATATGTGTTGTCATGTGTAAACACGGGAGCTACTTTGTCCCAAAATGCTAAATAGAATTCTTGAATTCTAATTCCCCAATAGTAAGTGGGCCATTCTTGAATTGTTGTGGTAATGCTGTCCCTGGACTGTGGCACCTTATAAAACTATTGAAAATGAAAATAGACAAATACGTTTTTCATTTTATTTAACTGGTTTTACATAAGAAAACATGTAAGTCCTTTATACTGATTACCATATATTTGTATGCATTGTAGAAAAATACTGGTGGCTAGTAAAGTGGCTTGTCCCCGTGGTGATGTGTAAAGGTGCATTGACATGTTTTTGAGTAGATTCATGTAAATATATTTTGAATGCCAACAAAAACATTGTATTTTCTGTAAAGATAACCCAGAGGTTGACCAGCAAAAATGTATGTAGAACATTTATTTTTCAGTAGTAATTCAATGACATTCATTGCAGTTATCCAAATACATTAATCATCAATGACTAAAATAGTGAATCTAGTTTTAAAAGACAATTTAATAAACCCATTTGTTTTATAACCTGTGTATCATTAAACAAAAAACATTTAGTAGGAATAAAAGTATCCACCCAAACTAAAGGTGAAAACTGATCATCACATCATCTCTATCTGACATGTGTCTACTAACTCATTCCCACAGAAAACTGATCATCACACCATCTCTATCTGACACATGTTGTATCTCATTCCCACAGAAAACTGATCATCACACCATCTCTATCTGACACGTTGTCTACTAACTCATTCCCACAGAAAACTGATCATCACACCATCTCTATCTGACACATGTTGTGTCTACTAATTCATTCCCACAGAAAAACTGATCATCACACCATCTCTATCTGACACATGTTGTGTCTACTAACTCATTCCAACAGAAAACTGCAGAGGGAAGCAGTACCTCCCTCCATTGTTTTAACAAGAGATCTCTCAGAGGGTTTTCAACGATAAGGGCAAATCCAAGGTAATCTCAATATCTTTACAGTAGAAGCTAACAAAACACACTGGAACTGACAAGGTGAATACTGATCAGTAAAGTAAAGAGAGGCTAATGTTCTATAATGCTCCCTTTTCTCTGCACAGTTCTCACAGTGAGAAACAATAGGATTACAACAGTGTGTTACTCTCTCGTAATGTTATCAAATTCACTGTTACCACTTCCTTTATGAGATGATAATGAAGTGATGGAGTGACTAATCTTAACTGGCCTGAGAGAACTGATGAGGCTTCTTTCCTTTATGTATACGTTGGTGTGTTATTAAGTTGCTCTGTTGAGAGAAACTCTTCCAACAGTCAGAGCAGGAGTAAGGCTTCTCTCCCGTGTGTGTTCTCCGGTGAACTTTTAGCTCAGATGATGTTGTGAAGCACTTCACACAGTCAGAGCATGAGAAAGGCTTCTCTCCTGTATGTATAAGTTGGTGTGTTTTTAAGTTGCTCTGTTGAGAGAAACTCTTCCCACAGTCAGAGCAGCAGTAAGGCTTCTCTCCTGTGTGTGTTCTCTGGTGAACTTTTAGCTCAGCTGATGTTGTGAAGTACTTCCCACAGTCAGAGCAGGAGTAAGGCTTCTCTGCTTTATGTATATGTTGGTGTGATTTTAAGCTGCTTTGATAAGAGAAACTCTTCCCACAATCAGAGCAGGAGTAAGGCTTCTCTCCTGTGTGTATACGTTGGTGTGACTTTAAGCTGCTCTGTTGAGAGAAACTCATCCCACAGTCAGAGCAGTAGTAAGGCTTCTCTCCTGTGTGTGTCCTCTGATGAACGTTTAACTCAAATGATGCTGTGAAGCATTTTCCACAGTCAGAGCAGTAGTAAGGCTTCTCTCCCGTGTGTATATGTTTGTGCGAGTTTAAGCTGCTCTGTTGCGAGAAACTCTTCCCACAGTCAGAGCAGGAGTAAGGCTTCTCTCCTGTGTGTATACGTTGGTGTCTTTTTAAGTGACCCAATCCTGAGAAACTCTTCCC
Organism: Oncorhynchus clarkii lewisi; assembly: GCF_045791955.1. Classification (NCBI taxonomy): domain Eukaryota; kingdom Metazoa; phylum Chordata; class Actinopteri; order Salmoniformes; family Salmonidae; genus Oncorhynchus; species Oncorhynchus clarkii. The sequence goes on along the minus strand of NW_027258904.1, from coordinate 33,124 downwards.
ACAGTCAGAGCAGGAGTAAGGCTTCTCTCCAGTGTGCACTCTCTGATGAACTGTCAGAGCCTTTGATGTTGTGAAGTGCGTCCCACAGTCAGTGCAGGAATAAGGCTTCTCTCCTGTGTGTATTTGTAGGTGTATTTTTAGCTTTGATAGAAATGGGAAAATCTCCTCACAATGTGGGCAGTGGTGAGACTTCTTAGCTCTGTGATCTTCCTGCTGTTGCTCTCTGGATGTAGATAATGTCTCAACATGGTCTCCTGTGTGAACAACATCAGAAGAACCAGTCAGTTGGTGTGATATTCATGTCAAATGTATACATGCCATATCATCCTCCACTCATTATCACAAGGGTTAGTAACTACCAGGGTTGGGGTCAATTTCAATTTTTAATTAGTCAATTCAAATAAACCAAATTTCTATTTCAAATGTTCCTCTTTGAAAGGCATTGAAGAGAATTGTAATTTCAGTGATCTTCCTGAAATAACTGGAATTTAATCAAGCAAATTCTGACAATACTAGTGTCAAACTATGCAAGTCTCAGTAGAATGAAGTAACATCTACCTTCTCACTGAAACAGTTCATCATGAAACAGTTATACTGTAACATTTCATGCACAGTGGGAAGTTGGAATGAAATACACAAGCAATAGAATGTCAGGGGTCATGTGTGAGTCAGAATTACAGAATACTACGTAGCAATAGACTGGGTGATAGCTTATGGAGGTCTAGCTTATGAAGATAACTCATAGAGAGATAGAACCTGCTCTTACCATGACTAACAGATGTCCCAATCTTCTCCTCCTCTTCTTCATCTTTAATGTTGACATTCAGCTCCAGTGTTTGACTGCAGTCTTCCAGCTTCACTGATGCCATCTCTGGATCCTGCAGTGTAAACTGGGCTCCACTGTCACAATCAGGTAGGCTTGGACTCAAGTGCGGAAGGAGAGAGGCAGGCTGGGTTTGTCCTCACTGTTGATGTTACCGGCCTCAGACTTAATCTGAGTCGGTCTGTAGTAATAAAGAGAAACTGACACAAAAGTTATTTTCTTGACAGTTCTGGCACTTTCTTATTCTAAAAAATATATATTTAATTTTTCAACTATCTCATTTCAACAGCTCAAGTAGCTAAGCATTGACAACATTCATTCACATTAGACGAGTGCACACGTTAAATTACACAACGTAAGTGCACTTAACCTATAGTAGATTTCCTACATTCAAATAATGCATAAATGAATCACAAACCATCTAGTTCAAGGTTACAGTATGTTGTAGGGAGCACTATGTACTATTTTACTGAATAACCTTGTCTACACTGTATTGTTTCACTCAAAAACCGTTGGTCAGTGGTGGAAAAAGTACTAAATATTCATACTTGAGTGAAAGTAAAAAGTTAAAGTAAATGTCATACATCAAATTCCTAATATTAAGCTGATGATTTTCTACTTTGTTAATGTATTTATTTACAGACGGCAAGGGGCACACTCCAACACTCAGACATAGTTGACAACTTTGTGCGTCTCCCCTTCTCGTAGGCCTATTTTAAGGATCCGTCATTTGTATTGATCTGTTTGTCATTGTTAGCAGAGTAGACTAGGCTACCCCGGATCTTTTTTCAATTCGACAAATATTCTTCTAATGTGTCCAGTCATATAGAGTGTACTAGAATAGCATTAAATATCTTTCTAAAAGGCCAAGAAACGTATCTGATATAGCTCGCCTATTCTATGGACCTACGTGCTCAGCCATGCATTGAACAGTCTTTTTTGCAAACAGAGATTGAGTTATATTATTAGCCTAAATTATTACTATATCAACTATTGTCTCAGCGTTCTACGGACAATTCCTTCTACCTAATGGCTTGGTTTTTGCTCTGACATGCACTGTCAACTGTGGGACCTTATATAAATAGGCATATGCTTTTCCAAATCATGTCCAATGCATTAAATTGACCCCAGGTGGACTCCACTCAAGTTGTAGAAACATCTCAAGGATGATCAATGGAAACAGGATGCACCTGAGCTCAATTTCGAGTCTCATAGCAAAGGGTCTGAATATGTACCCAAATAAGGTATTTCTGTTATTTATTGATTTTACATTTGCAAAAAAATCTTTCAAAACCTGTTTCGCTTTGTCATTATGGGGTATTGTGATGTCATGGGGTATTGTGGTGTCATTATGGGTATTGTGATGTCATTATGGGGTATTGTGTGTAGATTGATGCGGAAAACATTTTATTGAATCCATTTTAGAATGAGGCTGTAACGTAACAAAATGTGGGAAAAGAAAAAGGGTCTGAATACTTTCTGAATGCGCTGTCCTCGTGCGTAAACAAAACAACCTTGTGGGTTAGTATTATGGATAGAGCTAGATAGCAATTGCATTTTTATTCATCAAGAGGACCAAGCTTTGTGTGGTAGCAGGTTGTAGCAACACTTGCTGTGCAAATGTGATTTTCTCAATGGCCACGCAAATGAAACGCTTTAAAAAGTGGGATACATTTGTGGGCACAATGCGGGCGAATTTGACATAAACTCGTCAATCTGCGGGGGACATTTAACTTTCATGGCTATCAACGATGGAAAGAGGGCTTCAGCAAGACGTTACTTTTCAAATTGGATGCTGTCCATACCAACAACGTGGTTAGAAAGTATCACAAACAGCCAGCAGCAGCAGAGACAGAGCATTATAGTTTCACCGGGTAAGTGGCAGTGCTAACTTACTATGCTAAGGCTCGCTAACTACAGAGCTACCGCATTCAGCTCACGTTTTCCATTTAAATCAACTTTGCCATCTCTTCTTAAAATGTGAATTTTAAACAACCTTAATCACACTGATTAACGCTAAAGTAACATGTCTGCTAGATGTTGGTAGCTAACTTCTGGCGCTGTCATACTATAAATCGTGCAAACATACGGGACAAAATAGTAGTTTTGGTCACGATGGAGATTAATGTTTACGTATAGAGACAGGTACGTGCACAGAAAGGGCTCTCCCTCTGCAGAGCACATTCCCCTTTGCTCTTTCAGTGTCCAAAATGCCATTTTCGGCGGTGGTGTGTGTTTTATATATATATATTTTTAATGATGTTCTGAACCCACTGCCCGCAAGTCTTTTATACATTCTTATCCATGCTTCAGAACCAAAACGTACGTCTTGATTGTTGATTAACGACTGTAGAAATGGCACATGGAGTTGGTGGAAGAATCCTTTAATTCATGGCCACTTGCTCAGCTGAGCCAGGGGCACTTTAATTATGTCAGGTGGAAATGTCCGACAGATCTCAACTCATTAAAATGAGGAAATCGCCATCGACCGAGCTCGCTGCTTCCTCTTCTTTAACTCCGTGAATCCACGTAAATCCACCGAATCTGTTACCTTTCCTCTGAACTATCCGTTGCGATCGGGAGAGCGGGCCATCAGTTATTGTTTATAGTTATTACCGCGGAACGCGGCTTGGAGCGCACGCTTCAAACCTATTGTGTAATGTAAATGGTCAATGATCACGGCCCTACAGATCATCACAGGCCAGTTATGCCATCGATATATGGTTAATATGTAATGAAATTACATGTACATATGAGGATAAACTTGAAAGGATGAAATATGAAACGTCATTGTTTGCTGAACTAATCAATTCTGATATCAAACTGATGGGGATTATAGACTGAATTACCGATCACTGATTGATTGAATTATTTATATTCTTCTCATGATTATGATGAATAGTTACGAGCCTAAATGACTCAAGGATGATTCCTATCGACTTCTTATTGAACTGAATTGCTGAATTACCTAATTATTTTAACTAATGAATGATTGTTATGATTGGGTCTTTGTGATCATGAATTTGATTGGATACATGTTATTCTGTTTCCTTTGTGATGCAACACAGACTACCCACTAAATACACCACTTTATGGTTAAAACTTCTTGCCCCTACTTGAGACGCATATGTCCCAAGTAGGCACCTGGAAATGCAAATGCGCTACGCTAAATGCTAAATGTACTCGTTAAAACTCAAACCTTGATCAAAATTCACAAGCAGGGTATTAAATTAAAGCTACACTCGTTGTGAACCTAGCCAGCAAGTCAGATTTTTAAAATGCTTTTCGGCGAAAGCATCAGAAGCTATTATCTGATAGCATGCACCCCCCAAAATGCCAGCTCGACACGTAAACAACAGATTTTGCGATAGACGGCGCTACCCAAAACGCAGAAATAAAATATAAAACATTCATTACCTTAGACGAGCTTCTTTCTTGGCACTCCTATATGCCCCATAAACATCACTATTGGGTCTTTTTTTCGTTTAAATCGGTCCATATATACCCAAAATAGCTTTGTATAGAAGTAGTGTCATTCAGAAAAATTCATCGTTTTTAAACGCTGCGTAATTTTTTAAAATTAAAAAAGTCGACGATAAACTTTCACAAAACACTTCGAAATCCTTTTGTAATCCAACTTTAGGTATTAGTAAACGTTTATAATCTATCTAAATGATTACAGGGCGATGTCTCTTCAATAGGTCCTCACTTCAAAAACAATGCAATCTGATCTCTCCCTAAACTGCTTCCGGGTGAAGACTGGAAAACTTGGGGTCAGACAGATGGATTTTCCAACAATTAATTCGATTGAAAATTAGTACAATGGCGCCATCGTGCGGAATTTGTAGACGGTGCAGGCAAATTCCCATTAAATTCTGTTCTCCTTTAACAACTGGTGGAAGTGACTTATGGAAATTATTTTTTGCTTTCAGAGAGCAGTTTTTCTTGCGTTTTTCAATGAAACACACGCTCTGTTATAGTCACAGCCGTGATTTAACCAGTTTTATAAACTTCAGAGTGTTTTCTATCCACACATACTAATCATATGCATATACTATATTCCTGGCATGAGTAGCAGGACGCTGAAAAGTTGCGCGATTTTTAACAGAATGTTCAAAAAAGGAGGGGGTAGGATGAAGAGGATTTATTAATTAAAGGAATTCCTGCCTCAGTCTCATCCATTCCTCTGTCAGCTGACCCGTACTCATCTCTACTACCGACTCATCTCTACTACTGACTCATCTCTACTACCGACTCATCTCTACTACCGACTCATGTCTACTACCTACCGACTCATCTCTACTACCTACCGACTCATCTCTACTACCTACCGACTCATCTCTACTACCGACTCATCTCTACTACCTACCTACTCATCTCTACTACCGACTCATCTCTACTACCGACTCATCTCTACTACCTACCTACTCATCTCTACTACCGACTCATCTCTACTACCGACTCATCTCTACTACCGACTCATCTCTACTACCTACCTACTCATCTCTACTACCGACTCATCTCTACTACCTACCTACTCATCTCTACTACCGACTCATCTCTACTACCGACTCATCTCTACTACCTACCTACTCATCTCTACTACCGACTCATCTCTACTACCGACTCATGTCTACTACCTACCTACTCATCTCTACTACTGACTCATCTCTACTACCTACCTACTCATCTCTACTACCGACTCATCTCTACTACCTACCTACTCATCTCTACTACCGACTCATCTCTACTACCGACTCATCTCTACTACCTACCTACTCATCTCTACTACCTACCTACTCATCTCTACTACCGACTCATCTCTACTACCGACTCATCTCTACTACCTACCTACTCATCTCTACTACCTACCTACTCATCTCTACTACCTACTCATCTCTACTACCTACCTACTCATCTCTACTACCGACTCATCTTTGCCAAAACTTGGTAATTTGATTGATCATTTTCCCATTTCATACAGGCCTTGTTTGGGTGCCTACTGGCTATATGTCTATATATAAGCAGCTGTTACATCACACTGCCTTCAATATCATAGGATGAAGATTTAACATGGAGAATTTATTATGATATTTGTTTGGAAGAACAGGGCTACCCGGCTGGCAACAAGCATATGCACTCTGCAGGCAGGCTGCCCTCCACAGTGATGGCTGGTGTAGACAGCACATGCTTTCCATCTGATCCTGCCACCTCCTCTGCTACAAGTAGCTGTATGATTCTGACATGATATATCCCTAGTTGATTCTGCTCTAGACTCCAGAGAAGTGACATGATATATCCCTAGTTGATTCTGCTCTGGACTCCAGAGAAGTGACTTATATTCCTAGTTAATTCTGCCCTGGCCTCCAGAGAAGTGACATGATACATCCCTAGTTGATTCTGCTCTAGACTCTAGAGAAGTGACATGATATATCCCTAGTTGATTCTGCTCTAGACTCCAGAGAAGTGACATGATATTGCCTGCTAACATGAATGACTTTCAGCTCCAAATGCAGGTGTAAAACGCAGTTTGTTTCTGTAGCCTAGCTTGCATTTTATGGCTGTAATGACAGGTTACATTTGCGTAGCAATTGTGCACTCATGTTGGCGTGTGCACGCATATTGCACAATATTGTACCACTCCTTGTTGTGGGTCACAGGTCAAAAAAGTTTGCAAACCACTGGGATACACGATAGTGGCAACAAATGGAGTTGGGTTGGATATAGTCATGGTAGGATACACGATAGTGGCAACAAATGGAGTTGGGTTGGATATAGTCATGGTAGGATACATGATAGTGGCAACAAATGGAGTTGGGTTGGATATAGTCATGGTAGGATACATGATAGTGGCAACAAATGGAGTTGGGTTGGATATAGTCATGGTAGGATACATGATAGTGGCAACACATGGAGTTGGGTTATATATAGTCATGGTAGGATACATGATAGTGGCAACACATGGAGTTGGGTTATATATAGTCATGGTAGGCCACAGTAAGTCTTTACAATCTTCTATTTTGACTGGAATTCAGAAGCCTTTTTAAACCTCAGTTACACTTGAAGCTTTGCATTTCCTGTTCTAAATAGTTTATCTGAATACTTTACTCCTCAGATGGTGATGCTTTCCCCTTGTAATAATAGCTCAATAGAGCCCCACAGTGTAGGTGTCTAAATACCCATAAAACCTAGCGGGCAAGAAAGGAAATGGTTCCAATCCATAGGGGATTTCTATTAGGATTTTTGCCATTCATGTGTATTGAAGGGCACATAAAGAACATGTACCATACATACACAACATTTATTTGCTGTCTTTACAAAGGAGCGGAATTACATTCACATGTTATGGGAACATTTAGCCTGTATAGAGCAAATATTTCAAGAGTCTGAAGAACACAATTTTGATGAAGCCACAGAAAACCAGAAATAATTTTTAAAAATCCAGAAATTACAGAATAAGAGCTGTACAATGTCAGGAACTGTGGCCAGATCATAGGGGATTTATTAATAACCATGTAAATCTCTCTCGGACGAGGCAACTTTTTTTCCCTCCAATATATTTGGCTCTATTTCCTCTCAGATTTGAAAATGCTAATTAGCGTCAACGTAGACATCATGAAAAACTACAATTCCCTGCAAGCGCCTGCACGTCATCTCGAGCTGACACCTTTTGCTAACAGGTATTATGTCAATTTAAAACTTGCACAAGACAGTACACAGAATTGGTCATTTTAAATAAATGTAGCCAATGTATTCATTAATACATTTAGCTAACGTTAAATAGTTAATCCAGATATTCTTACTTTTTCCTCACTTCCGGCAGTCTCATCCAGATCAACATGGCATTTGTAGTTCTTTATGATAGCCACATTAGAAGCTAATTAGTGCTTCTTTTTTGGAGAGGGGGGGGGGTATTTCATGTTATCAAAATGTTACGCCGGGATAAGTCTACGCGAAACGCAGCCCTTATTTTAAGTGTTTCTAAAATCCCCTATGGGAAAAATGAATGGTGGGAAAATGATTTGGAACCATTTCACGTTTGACTGCTAGGCTTTATGGGTATTAGGAAAGGACAGGGGGATACCTAGTCAGTTGTACAACTGAATGCCTTCAACTGAAATGTGTCTTCCACATTTAACCCAACCCCTCTGAATCAGAGAGGTGGAGGGGGGGGGGGGGGGGCTGCCTTAAATTGACATCCACATCATCGGCGCCCGGGGAACAGTGGGTTTAAAATGCCTTGCTCAGGGGCAGAACGACAAATGTTTTCCTTGTCAGCTCAGGGATTCGATCCAGCAACCTTTCGGTTACTGGCCCAACACTCTAACGACTAGGTACTCTATGAGTCTGTGACCAAAGCTGCTGGGAATTACTTTTTTGGGGGGCTGCCCTTTTTTAGCTTGAGCACATGCTTCCCAAAAGGTCTCGGCATGGCTCTGTATAGAGGCCCTGTGGCTGGGGTCGAAACTGTGTGTGTGTGTGTGTGTGGATGGATGGTTTGCTAAACCAAAATGTGGCCATGTATTCCATCGTGGATCGGTTGGCATTTTGGAGTAGTCCAGGAGCCGGGTTTTCTTTAGAGGGGTGGATTGTGGATTTTGCTCAATGGGAAAGTTTATTTTGGGAGTTTAGGGTCAATGTTGTCACAGTTTCTTGTTGAAGAGGCATCAGCCAACCTTAGCTTGCTCCTATTCTGAATAAATTTGTGTCCGTTTCTTTCTAGCTGACAAAATAAGTGAGCTAACCTTTGTTTGGTCCTGCCATGTATCAATAACATAGCCAAGTTTGTCACTGGTATGGGCTAATTATCCTAAACCTAGACAGTGATAGCAGCTAGATAAAACCAGGGAGATGGGGAGATAATTCAGGTTCTGTTTCACCTGCTGCTGGCTTGATAATGTTCACTCAAATACGTTTTTCCATACATTAAATGAGATTTGCATTCTCTAAAGATTGTAATTGTGATCATATCTGATTAATATTGAAGAAAAATCCTCACAGCCGTTTGCCATACCAAAATGTGAACTAAAATTTGGCGCGCACCATTTTACTATGTACAGTAGGCAGTAAACCATCTTCTGTACGTGGTTTATATATGAGGGGAGCATAAATTGTACAATTGTAAACGAATAAATAACGGTATAAGTTAGAACAAATGTATATTAGTTAATATACTGCACCAACTACATAAATATATGATCGGGTCCACTGTCTTCTGTCTGGACGTTAAAACGCAGACAGCGGTCGCCGCCATTTTACCAGCTCGTGAGAGTTATTTTTTACACAACCAAGAACCATATAAAATGAACTCAGAAATCTCAAATAAATATATTATTTTTAAATTACCTTGACGAAATTGTGTACATTAATTAACTCAGACAAACCCCAAATCTCAAGTTATATGACTTGTAAAAATCGTTTTCATCACGACACAGAAATAACACAAAATCTGGTAATCCCTTGACGGATTTGTTACCTATCATGTTATGACATGTTCTGTCGATATTAGGAAGTGTAAACGTGCTATTACCAACCTGTAGTAATAACTCGAAACGGAAACAAAAATTATCGTCTTCACATCTGCTGCTTTCTTTATTCTGAACAATGGTGCAAGTCCATAGAGATGGATAGAGGACTCATCTTTGTATCTGTGTAATTATAACGTCTGTGACAGAACACGCAGCGGCATTGAGGGGATTCAATTCATCTGGCCTGGGCTCCCGGATAGGCGTGTTTTTGCAAGGAGGTGAAAATTGATGTCATTCGTTTTGGAACTGGGTTGCCTTCCAGATGGGAGCCAGGTGCCACATTCAAAGCCCACAGAGAAGTCTCCTCAAAAACAAAAGTGATGTAATTAAGCACTTGGCGCAATGAGCAGGATTCTGTGTTTTCACATGAAAAAAATTCTAACAAATATTTAATGGAAAGAGATGTATGTTTCTGGATGATGCACTTTGTTGACTAAAGGACAGAAAGGCACAGATTACTGTTCTATTGGAGAAGAGCGATTCCTCCCTTGCCGCATTTGCCTGTTTACCGTTTACATCACAGGCCATAAAACGATGCCCTGTGGCTCAGCGGGGGCAGGGGCGGCAGGGTAGCCTAGTGGTTAGAGCATTGGACTAGTAACCGAAAGGTTGCAAGTTCAAATCCCCCAGCTGACAAGGTACAAATCTGTCGTTCTGCCCCTGAACAGGCAGTTAACCCACTGTTCCCAGGCCGTCATTGAAAATAAGAATTTGTTCTTAACTGACTTGCCTGGTTAAATAAAATGTAAAATAAATAATCGAATCTGCCAATTCACCATTTGAAGTGGTACATTTTCTTCTTCGCAATTGGTTTATCCCTACTGATGACCCAGTTGGACATGACTCCAACGGAGTCACCAGGAGGGATCAGCCAATGAATTTGGGAAGTCCCACACAGTTGACTACATTAAAATGGTGGAAGTCCACAATGCGTTTAGTTATAATAAGAACTAGAGACAGCCTCCAAGATGGCCGACCGTTGTTTTGAACTTTATCTACTCACGGTTGCATATGCCTGTTCATGGAGGCTGACATCTTGCTAGTTCTGGTTTCAGGAGCCCATTAGTAAATAACAGTGGAGGTCGGTGGAGTTTAAGAGAGGGAGGTCCGTTCTTTTTTGCATGACCACGGCCTTATTTCTATAAGAGTATGTTGGATGACTGCCATTCATATGCCATTCAACCAGCTCAATGTAACATCAATAGGTTTAGGCTACTACATGAGCACTGATAGTTTTTCATGAGCACCAGTTTTTCTGTTCATGGTGTGTGGATTATTGTGGATTCCGTTTTCCCGGACAGTTTCGTACTGTTTGTTGGACTTGGTATTTATGCACCCTTGTGTTTGGCATGACCGTTACTCTGTTCCTGGAATAAAGATCCACGTTTTGAACTAACCCTGCTCTCTGTGCCTGACTCCTCCACCCACTACTCCTAGAAGCCTTTACAACAAGACAGGGATGTCCCCTCTCCCTCCTGTTTGCACAGGCAGTTGAACCGCTTGCAGAAAGAATTAGCCAGGACCCAAACGTAACAGGTATCAGTATTGGTAAACAAGAATATAAAATACACTTATTTACTTATTTGTACAGATGATCTCCTGATGTACCTGTATTTACAGATGATCTCCTGATGTACCTGTATTTACAGATGATCTCCTGATGTACCTGTATTTACAGATGATCTCCTGATGTACCTGTATTTACAGATGATCTCCTGATGTACCTGTATTTACAGATGATCTCCTGATGTACCTGACCAATATTGGACCACAAAATATGAAATACTTTGGATGCTTAATAAGTGATAACAAAACACAATATAAAGATAACTTTATTCCATTACTTAACAATATGACAGCAGATGTATTTAAATGGAATAATCTTCCCAATCTGGCAGGTAGAGTAAACCTCTAAAGAATGGCATGGCTCCCAAAGTTTTAGTATTTATTTTCCATAATACCAATTATCCCACATTCTTTAAAAAGTATACTGTCATAACACTGTATATGGACAAATAAAATTCATAGAGTAAAAAGGAAAGTTTCACATCTTCCTAAATCTGAGGGTGGTTTTAACCTTCCAGATTTGGAATTGTATCAACTCACTACTCAAGGCTTTACCTTGCGACATTTAGTTAAATGCACTAAAGAGGAACAATGGGTGTTTGGTTCATATTGAAGACGTGCGTGTTCATCCCCAGAATATTTTACGTGTTTATATTCAAAAGAAAAAGTTAAGAACATGAACAACATAGTTAAGAACACAATAACAATATGGAAGAAGATGAAACGGATTCTACAAGAATCAATATCAGTCCCTAGAAACCACAGGAATTAGTGGACTCTGTTCATTAGTGGAATGTTACAATAGATGAAACATGGTTTCCATGGTTTCCAGGTGGTTGATGTCATTCCATTGGCTCCGTTCCGGACAATATTATGAGCCGTTCTCTCCTCAGCAGCCTCCTGTGCTAGAAACACAACCCCCTGTATATAGCCTTGTTATTGTTATTTTATTGTGTTACTTTATTTTATTTTCTACTTTTAGTTCATTTAGTAAATATTTTCTGAACTCTATTTCTTGAACTGCATTGTTGGTTAAGGGCTTGTAAGTAAGCTTTTCACAGTATGGACAGCGTTTCAGAATTCATCCATAAATTGGTCCACATGGAAAACTAAAGGCATAGAAACTGTAAAAGACGTGGTAATAGGAAATACATGTATCTCAGTGACAGCTCTAAAAAGCCATTTTGGAAGGACCAATGTAGATATCTTCAAATACACTCAACTTAAAGGTTTTATATCACAATGTTGATTTGGAATATTTTGGACATCACAGCAATCTTGAGGGAATTCTATTTGAGTCAGAAAATGATATTAATATGATAGGTAAGCTATAGAAAACCTTGCAGAAAACCTATACAACTGACAAGCTCTTAGAAAAACTACTGGAACCAAGATTTAACAATAACTGATATTGTAGCTGGGAAAAATAGAAAATCCCATCAATGGGAGTCACTATTATGTAGGTGGATGGAAATGATCCAGACATTATGTTGAATATAACAATAATAAACAACACTCATCAATCTGACTCCATTACTATGTGAATGCTACAGACCTATAGTTGTATCCAGTGGGTTTAGCCAAGGTTGCGAACCTTTTGTCACCACTCGGAATACTATAAGATGCAAGTGTCTAGGTTTACCGTTCTGCAATTATTAAGAGGCTGAGGAACAGCCTATGTCTTAGCATTAAATTATTGATATAACCTCAGCTCAGAGATGCACAGGTATACCAAGCATATAAGCTATGTACAGTGCATTTGGAAAGCAAACTAACTGCACTTGATACAATCATCTTGGCAAAGGAGATAAAACATTTTTTTTAAATTAACCTTTATTTAACTAGGCAAGTCAGTTAAGAACAAATTCTTATTTTCAATGACAGCCTAGAAACAGTGGGGCAGAACGACAGATTTGTACCTTGTCAGCTCAGGGGTTTGAACTTGCAACCTTACGGTTACTAGTCTAACGCTCTAACCACTAGGCTACCCTGCCACCCCTGCTCACTAACTTTGAGAGAAATTAGCTTTTTGTGAGTGTGGAAAATTTGACAGAGCGGCAAAGAGTATTGTTTGATTTGAGATGGGAGCTCCTCCTTCCCCGATTTTTCCGTTGACATGACGGGCCATTGCCCGGTTCAACCCTGGCCAGTGTAATAAAACGCCCTCAATGAAAGTGCACTCAGTGAGAGCACACAATTAAAAATGTTTAAGTACTTTTAATTTAACAAAATTACGAATACACTTGGTTTAACTGCACAGTGTTATTTCAATGTGGTTTAATAAGGATAGAAGATAGAATAGTCCAACAGGGAGCAACCAAAATGGAGGTCTGGTGAGGTGACCAAACAATAGTGACACTACACGGAACATTCATTCTTGTATTGGGGTGGCCTTCCAACTTGCAAATCCTTTCAATTGTTAGAGCTACTGTACTGGGATTACATAGAGGATCAGGCTGTTGAAACGCAGTTGATTATGTAAATAGTCTTGTAGAACTCTGGTATTGATGGTCCATTTCAGGGTGAGTCATTGATATGAATGTTCAGAGTGAAAGAGCTGTGAACTCACCTATGATGGCCCACGTCTACCACAACCTTTCCTATTGTGTTAGTAAGCACCACAGCATTTTAGGAAGCCATTGTTCAAAATGTGTTCATACACACAGTAACAACGGGAGGGGGTGTAGCATGCACGGGGGAGGACCAGGAGGTTGATCTCAGATTCTATTCAGAGTTGACAGATTGACAGTGGAGACAAATCCAGGCTCCCTCTCTCTTTCCACACTGTAAATCTACAGTCACTGGGTCCTGATTGTGACAGTGGAGTCTAGTTTGCACTGCAGGATCCAGAGATGGCATCAGTAGGCAGGTTTCCATTGACCCAGGTTAATTAGACAAAATATCCCACAGAAAAAAAAATATCGGGAAACATCGAAGAACCACAGTGACATTACGTGGAGGTGTAAGAATGGCGCTGCTAAGATCAGAGATTCATCTCCTAAGTACATACTGTACCTCGTCCCCTGAATACCAACCAAGTAATCAGACTTCTAATTATCGTTTATATTTTTAGTTTTTCCCTCAGTTTTTTCCCTTGGACGTGGTTCGTCAGGACCTCCACCAGCCGAAGCTAAGCAGTAACATTAACATGATGCCTTCTAATTGCAGTCGCTGTACTCATAATATACAGGAGAACGAGGATAGCTGTGCTGCAAGCCCAGCTTCAGACGCAATTGTTAGGCAAGGGTCATTTCAGTGTAGGAAAGGATGAAACAGCATCTGTGCCACCAGTATGTACAGATAGTAGTATAAATCCCCTGGCACAGTCCCCGCAGTCGGAAACTTTCTCATGGCTTCTAGAGGGAAATGGTGTAGGAACGCTCAACCGGTGTCGCTCATTCAGCCGACAGAAACTTTCAACCGGTTTTCCCCATTAAGCAGCAAGTTGGAGTCTGAGGTCGAGCATTCTCTGGTCTCTACTCCTCCCATTACGGGGTCTGAGACGCCGAAGCCTCCCACCATTAGCTCTGACAAATTGAAAACCCTAGTCATTGGCGACTCCATTACCCACAGTATTAGTCCTGTGTGAATTTAAGTATGCTCTCTTTAATTCTCTCTTTCTTTCTTTCTCTATCTCAGAGGACCTGAGCCATAGGACCATGCCTCAGGACTACCTGGCATGATGACTCCTTGCTGTCCCCAATCCACCTGGCCGTGCTGCTGCTCCAGTTTCAACTGTTCTGCCTGCACCTTTGGAACCCTGACCTGTTCACCGGACGTGCTACATGTCCCAGACCTGCTGTTTTCAACTCTCTAGAGACAGCAGGAGCGGTAGAGATACTCTCAATGATCGGCTATGAAAAGCCTTCTGACATTTACTCCTGAGGTGCTGACCTGTTGCACCCTTGACAACTACTGTGATTATTATTATTTGACCATGTTGGTCAGTTATGAACATTTGAACCTCTTGGCCATTTTCTGTTATAATCTCCACCCGGCGCAGCCAGAAGAGGACTGGCCACCCCTCATAGCCTGGTTCCTCTCTAGGTTTCGGCCTTTTTAGGGAGTTTTTCCTAGCCACCGTGCTTCTACACCTGCATTGCGTGCTGTTTGGGGTTTTAGGCTGGGTTTCTGTACAACACTTTGTGGCATCAGCTGATGTAAGAAGGGCTTTATAAATACATTTGATTTGATCTTACATGCAGGACTTCCAAGTTATAAAATAGTGAACTACTCCTTTAATGGAGTGGTAGGCTCTATGAAAGGGATGTTTCACAAAAAAAAAAACTTTATTGTAGTATTTTGTTCATTAGTACACTGCAATCACGTTTTCAAGAACTTTCAGTATAAATTAAAAAGTGTGATGATGATAATAATGATATGAAAATGACAAATGATAATTGCATGTAATTTGCATCATCACACCAATTGTTGTGTACTGCAGTGTACCCTAATCCTGGTCCTGGGGATCCATAGAGGTGTGCTTTTTTTGTTTTTGCCCCTAACACTCACACACTGGATTCAACTAAGCAACCCAAGCCTTTGAATTGAATAAGGTATGAGAGTGCTAGGGCAAAAACACACATGTACTCCCCTTTGGACCAGGATTGGGGAACACTGCTGTACTGATTGTCCTCCATCTTCAGAACTTCACTGTTGACATGCACATTTTTGGGATTGTTTACAGGGCGATGAAACCAAGGTGGACATTTGTAATTTGATTGAACTATCCCTTAAATTAGTTCCTTTGGAGTTACATTTAGTTAGAGGTTAATTTGCTCTCAGCATGTGTTATAAATTAACATTCATTTATTTTATAAAGAAAACGGCTTTTGTCATCTCTTAAATGTTGTTTACCTTTGTACTTTAGTTTACACCACTGAGAAGGCGGCGGCAGCAGTAGTAGCATCTACCGCCTTCTTGTGGCATGGGATAGGGCCATCCCAAGGATCCCGGAATGTTGCACTGTGGTAGTGGGGAACAGGAAGTTCCCGGCACGCGGGCTCCATTCTTCAGAATAAAGAAAGCCCCAGAACGATGCAGTCAAGAAGATAACAATTTACTAGTACAGGTATGTAATAGCGCGTTTAAACTTTACAATGTCGAAAGAACATGTCATTCCATGCTAGGTAACACATCCATTAAGGTATTATCACGGTTGGTAAAGGTTTGATGTGTAATTTTTGTCAAACCGAGTGAAGAATGTGGTTAACTATTTTTCCTTGAGTAAGGAGACAACGCTGAACGATTTATTATGTCTATGCTGTCTTATCCTGTGTGTGTGTCTTTACTATAAAGGACCTCATTTGAAATGTGGAAGGGGCTCTCAGAGAATTCATGGTTAGACACTGAATTGCCTGAGAGTCACAGGGTTGTGATAGAGCTCATATAATTAAAGATGGGACTTTGATAACTAACTCTGACTTGTGTGTGTGGTTTGCTCCCATGATTTGGTAAGTAAACTATTTTTCAAGTCACATAGTTAGAGACTTTGGGTTTGTCTGAGCGGATGTACATATTTTTCTCAAGGTAATTTCATAAAGAATCCATTTCTTTGAGATTTCTTTGTAGCATGTTATTGGTTTTGTTTCAACTCGACGAGCTGGTAAAATGGCGGCGCCCCCCTCGGTCTGTTTCTGGAGTGTGAACTACCGGTAATACAATTGTTTTTTGATTGAAATAATACAATGAAGACGCAAACAGTAACCTTGCAATGTACTACATGTTTTTTTTTATAGTCATTTTATGTGAATTTAGGGAATCTACTATAAAGTGCTTTTACGTTGTCCTTTGTGTCTAATGTGAATGAGTTCATGTTTTCAAATCACATTTTATTTGACGCTTGTGACAAATAAAATGTGATTTGAAAACATGAACTCATTCACATTAGACACAAAGGACAACGTAAGAGCACTTTATACAACCATGTATAGACCTTAAAGTGAAATGCTTGCTTACTACAAGCCCTTAACCAACAGTGCAGTTTTAAGAAAATACCTTAAAGTAAGAGAAGGATAATTAAAGAGCAGCACTAAATAACAAGAGCGGGCAATGTACCTGTACAGAGTCAATGTGCCGGTGTCGAGATAATTATGTATTTGTAGGTAGAGTTATTAAAGTGGTTATGCATAGATACAAGTAGTAGCACCGGTGGGTGGGGGGGAATGCAAATAGTCTGGGAAGCCATTTGATTAGCTGTTCAGGAGTCTTATGGCTTGGGGGTAGAAGCTGTTTAGAAGCCCCTTGGACCAAGACTTGGCACTCTGGTACCGTTTGCCATCCGGTAGCAGAGAGAACAGTCTATGACTGGGGTGGCTGGAGTCTTGGACAATTTTAGGGCCTTCCTCCGACACCACCTGGTATAGAGGTCCTGGATGGCAGGAAACTTGGCCCTGGTGATGTACTGGGCCGTACATAGTAGTAGAGGTCGACCGATTAATCGGAATGGCCGATTAATTGGGGCTGATTTCAAGTTTTCATAACAATCGGAAATCTGTATTTTTGGGCGCCAATTTTAATATTTTTTATTTTTACACCTTTATTTAATCTTTATTTAACTAGGCGAGTCAGTTAAAAACACATTCTTATTTTCAATGACGGCCTAGGAACGGTGGGTTAACTGCCTCGTTCAGGGGCAGAAAGACAGATTTTCACCTTGGATCCCCCGAGCTGACAATCTTGCAACCTTACAGTTAATGAGTCCAACGCAATAACGACTTGCTTCTCTCTCGTTGCACTCCACAAGGAGCCTGATTGCCTGTTACGCAAATGCCTCTCTCTCGTTGCACTCCACAAGGAGACTGATTGCCTGTTACGCAAATGCAGTAAACCGAGAAGAGGCTGGTGTTACCGAAGTGAAATGGCTGGCTAGTTAGCGCGCGCTAATAGCGTTTCAAACTTCACTCTCTCTGAGCCTTGGGGTGGTTGTTTCCCTTGCTCTGCATGGGTAACGCTGCTCCGATGTGGTGGCTGTTGTCGTTGTGTTGCTGGTTCGAGCCCAGGGAGGAGCGAGGAGAGGGACGGAAGCTATACTGTTACACTGGCAATACTAAAGTGCCTATAAGAACATCCAATAGTCAAAGGTTAATGAAATACAAATGGTATAGAGGGAAATAGTCCTATAATAACTACAACCTAAAACTTCTTACCTGGGAATATTGAAGACTCATGTTAAAAGGAACCACCAGCTTTCATATGTTCTCATGTTCTGAGCAAGGAACTGAAACGTTAGCTTTCTTGCATAGCACATATTGCACTTTTACGTTCTTCTCCAACACTTTGTTTTTGCATTATTTAAACCAAATTGAACATGTTTCATTATCTACTTGAGGCAAAATTGATTTTATTGATGTATTATATTAAGTTAAAATAAGTGTTAATTCAGTATTGTTGTAATTATCATTATTACAAATACATTGATTAATCGGTATCGGCTTTTTTGGTCCTCCAATAATTGGTATCGGCGTTGAAAAATCATAATCGGTCGACCTCTACTCTGTAGTGCCTTGCAGTCAAAGGCCAATTAGTTGCCATACCAGGTAGTGATGCAACCCGTCAGGATGCTCTCGATGGTGCAGCTGATTAACTTTTTGAGGATCTGAGGACCCATGCCAAATGTTTTCAGTCTCCTGAGGGGAATAGGTTTTTGTTGTGTCCTCTTCACGACTGTCTTGGTGTGCTTGGACCATGTTAGTTGGTTGGTGATGTGGACTCCAAGAAACTTGAAGCTCTCAACCTGCTCCACTACAGCCCCGTCAATGAGCACACTCCCATTCTCAGTCTTCCTTTTCCTGTAGTCCACAATCATCTCCTTTTGTCTTGATCACGTTGCGGGAGAGGTTGTTGTCCTTGCACCACATAGTCAGGTCTCTGATCTCTTCCCTATAAGCTTTCTCATCATTGTCGGTGATTAGGCCCACCACTGTTGTGTCATCAGCAAACTTAATGGTGGTATTGGAGTTGTGCCTGGCCGTACAGTCATGAGTGAACAGGGAGTACAGGAGGGGACTGAGTACACACCCCTGAGGGGCTCCCGCGTTGAGGATCAGTATGGTGGATGTGTTGTTACCTACCCTTGCCACCTGGGGGTGGCCTGTCAGGAAGTCCAGGATCCATTTGCAGATGGAGGTGTTTAGTCCCAGGGTCCTTAGCTTAGTGATGCGCACTATGGTGTTGAACGCTGAGCTGTAGTCAATGAATAGCATTCTCACATAGGTGTTCCTTTTGTCCAGGTGAGAAAGGGCAGTGTGGAGTGGAATAGAGATTGCATCATCTGTTGGTGCAGTATACAAATTGGAGTGGGTCTAGGGTTTCTGGGATAATGCTGTTGTGAGCCATGACCAGCCTTTCGAAGCATTTCACTGCTACAGTTCGTGAGTGCTACGGGTCGGTAGTCATTTAGGCAGGTTGCCTTAGTGTTCTTGGGCACAGGGACCATGGTGGTCTGCTTGAAACATGTTGGTATTACAGACTTCAGACAGGGAGAGGTTGAAAATGTCAGTGAAGACACTTGCCAGTTGGTCAGCGCATGCTTGGAACGTCTGGCCCAGCGGCCTTGTGAATGTTGACCTGTTTTAAAGGTCTTACTCACATCAGCGGCGGAGAGCATGATCACACAGTCGTCTGGAACAGCTGATGCTCTCATGCATGTTTCAGTGTTCCTTGCCTCAACGCGAGCATAGAAGTTATTTAGCTCGTTATGGTAGGCTCGTGTTACTGGGCAGCTCTCGGCTGTGCTTCCCTTTGTAGTCTGTAATAGTTTGCAAACCCTGCCACATCCGACGAGCGTTGGAGCCGGTGTAGTACAATTCGATCTTTGTCCTGATGTTAGTCCTGTATTTGTTGCCAATGCTTAGCTACCTGATCTACTGAAATGAGATCCGTGCTTGATTTGGACAGGAGCTTACCAGAGTAGAGTACTTACATTTCTACTGCTTGAGATCATGTTCCTCTTATAGAATATTAGCTCAACAGTATTGTGTAGTTCCTGCCCCTAAATATAAACAGTACCGGCACCCAAAATGAGAACAGGCACCTATTTCAGTCCAAGTCAAGCACTGAATTAGATAATTGAACAAGAAATATAATATATTTTTAGGGAATGAGGTGCCTGAACTGTCAAGACTAACTTCTGTGTCTTTTTTTATTTATTACAACTTGCCAACTCAGATTAAGTCTGAGGCCGGTAACATCAACAGTGAGGACAAACCCACAGTCACTGGGTGCTGATTGTGAGAGTGGAGCCCAGTTTGCACTGCAGGATCCAGAGATGGCATCAGTGAAGCTGGAAGACTGCAGTCAAACACTGGAGCTGAATGTCAACATGAAAGATGAAGAAGAGGAGGAGAAGATTGGGAAATCTGTTAATCGTGGTAAGCACAGGTTCTATCTAAGTGTGTTGTTCGTTCCAACTTCCCACTGTGTATGAAAAGTTGGTGTAGAACTGTTTCAATGAGAAGGTAGATGTTATTTCATGCTACGGAGGCTTGTATGGTTTGACACCAGTATTGTCAGCATTTGTTTTATTCCCTGGGCTATCTGGAGTGCTGGGCTATCTGTATTTTATTTATTTTTTATTTCACCTTTATTTAACCAGGTAGGCCAGTTGAGAACAAGTTCTCATTTACAACTGCGACCTGGCCAAGATAAAGCAAAGCAGTGCGACACAAACAACAACAACACAGTTACACATGGGATAAACAAACGTACAGTCAATAACACAATAGAAAAGTCTATATACACTGTGTGCAAATGAGGTAAGGCAGTAAATAGGCCGTAGTGGGGAAGTAATTACAATTTAGCAATTAAACACTGGAGTGATAGATGTGCAGAAGATGAATGTGCAAGTAGAGATACTTGGGTGCAAAGGAGCAAAAAAATTAATAACAGTTTGTAGATGATGTACTTGGATGGTGAGCTGCTCTGACAGCTGATGCTTAAAGTTAGTGAGGGAGATATGTCTCCCAAAATGGATGGCACTGTGATAGACTGCATCCAATTTGTTGAGTAGAGTGTTGTAGGCTATTTTGTAAATGACATCACCGAAGTCAAGGATCAATAGGATAGTCAGTTTTACGAGGGTCTGTTTGGCAGCATGAGTGAAGGATGCTTTGTTGCGAAATAGGAAGCCGATTCTAGATTTAATTTTGGAATGGAGATGTTTAATGTGAGTCTGGAAGGAGAGTTTACAGTCTAGCCAGACACCTAGGTATTTGTAATTGTCCATATATTCTAAGTCAGAACCGTCCAGAGTAGTGATGCTGGATGGGCAGCCAGGTGCAGGCAGCGATCGGTTGAAGAGCATGCATTTAGTTTTACTTGCATTTAAGAGCAGTTGGAGGCCACGGAAGGAGAGTTGTATGGCATTGAAGCTCGTCTGGAGGTTAGTTAACACAGTGTCCAAAGATCGAGGTATACAGAATGGTGTTGTCTGCATAGAGGTGGATCAGAGAATCACCAGCAGCAAGAGCGACATCATTGATTAATACAGAGAAAAAAGTTGTCCCGAGAATTGAACCCTGTGGCACCCCCCCTCAGCGGGGCTGAAGTGCACCCATGACCAGCTCGGAAACCAGATTGCATAGTGGAGAAGGTACGGTGGGATTCGAAATGGTCGGTGATCTGTTTGTTAACTTGGCTTTCGAAGAACTTAGAAAGGCAGGGTAGGATAGATATAGGTCTGTAACAGTTTGGGTCTAGAGTGTCTCCCCCTTTGAAGAGGGGGATGACTGTGGCAGCTTTCCAATCTTTGGGGATCTCAGACGATATGAAAGAGGTTGAACCGGCTAGTAATAGAGGTTGCAACAATTGCGGTGGATAATTTTAGAAAGAAAGGGTCTAGATTGTCTAGCCCAGCTGAATTGTAGGGGTCCAGATTTTGCACCTCTTTCAGAACATCAGCTATCTGGATTTGCGTGAAGGAGAAATGGGGGAGGCTTGGGAAAGTTGCTGTGGGGGGTGCAGGGCTGTTGACTGGGGTAGGGGTTGCCAAGTGGTAGCAGATTTTTTAAAAGTTTTAAAAGTTCTATGAGTGAGGGAAAAGCAGCCAACAAGTGCTCAGCATATGTGGGAACTCCTTCAAGACTGTTTTATTCCCCTTTTGTATTGTACAGCCTACTGACATGAATACATACACTACCAGCCTACTGATATGAATACATACACTACCAGACTACTGATATGAATACACACACTACCGTTCAAAAGTTTGTGGTCACCTAGAAATGTCCTTGTTTTGAAAGAAAAGCACTTTTTTGTCCAATAAAATATAAAATTGATCATAAAAACAGTAGACATTGTTAATGTTGCAAATGACTATTGTGGCTGGAAACTGCTTTAAAAAATTATTTTTATTTTTATATTGAATATCTACATAGGTGTACAGAGGCCCATAATCATCACTCCTGTGTTCCAATGTAATGTTGTGTTAGCTAATCCAAGTGTATCATTTAAAAAAAGTGTTTTGTAATGATCAATTAGCCTTTTTAAAATGATAAACTTGGATTAGCTAACACAACGTGCCATTGGAACACAGGAGTGATGGTTGCTGATAATGGGCCTCTGTACGCCTATGTAGATATTCCATTAAAAAATCAGCCGTTTCCAGCCACGATAGTCATTTACAACATTAACAATGTCTACACTATTGATCAATTTGATATTTTATTTTACAAAAAAAATGTTTTTCTTTCAAAACGAGGACATTTTATAAGTGATAGAGTGCCAAGACTGTTGGAAAAGCATTCCTGGTGAAGCTGGTTGAGAGAGTGCCAAGACTGTTGGAAAAGCATTCCTGGTGAAGCTGGTTGAGAGAATGCCAAGACTGTGCCAAGCGGTCAAGGCAAGGGGTGAATACTTTGTTTGGGAGGGGGGTTACTACATGATTCCATATGTGTAATACCATGGTTTTGATGTTTCACTATTATGTAGAAATTTGTAAAAATGAAGAAAAACCCTTGAATGAGTAAGTGTGTCCACACTTTTGACTGGTACTGTATATATTACACCAACTGACTGGTTCTTCTGATGTTCACACAGGATACCATGTTGAGACATTCTCTACATCCAGAGAGCAACAGCAGGAAGATCACAGAGCTAAGAGGTCTCACCACTGCCCACATTGTGAGGAGATTTTCCCAGTTCTATCAAAGCTAAAAATACACCTAAAAATACACACAGGAGAGAATCTGTATTCCTGCACTGACTGTGGGAAGAGATTCACAACATCAGCTCAGCTAAAAGTTCATCAGAGAACACACACAGGAGAGAAGCCTTACTCCTGCTCTGACTGTGGAAAGAGTTTCTCTCACTCGAAATTTCTAAAACAACATGAACGTATACACACAGGAGAGAAGCCTTTCTCCTGCTCGGACTGTGGAAAGAGTTTCTCTCAACTGAGCCACCTAAAACAACATGAACGTATACACACAGGAGAGAAGCCTTTCTCCTGCTCGGACTGTGGAAAGAGTTTCTCTCAACTGAGCCACCTAAAACAACATGAACGTATACACACAGGAGAGAAGCCTTACTCCTGCTCAGACTGTGGAAAATGCTTCAGAACATCACCTGAGCTAAACGGTCACCAGAGAACACACACAGGAGAGAAGCCTTACTCTTGCTCTGACTGTGGAAAATGCTTCACGTATTTAAATGTTCTAAAAGTTCACCAGAGAACACACACTGGAGAAAAGCCTTACTCCTGCTCTGATTGTGGAAAGAATTTCTCTCAATCGAGCCACCTAAAACAACATGAACGAACACACACAGGAGAGAAGCCTTACTCTTGCTCTGACTGTGGAAAATGCTTCACGTATTTAAATGTTCTAAAAGTTCACCAGAGAACACACACAGGAGAGAAGCCTTACTCTTGCTCTGACTGTGGAAAATGCTTCACGTATTTAAATGTTCTAAAAGTCCACCAGAGAACACACACTGGAGAAAAGCCTTACTCTTGCTCTGACTGTGGAAAATGCTTCACGTATTTACATGATCTAAAAGTTCACCAGAGAACACACACTGGAGAAAAGCCTTACTCTTGCTCTGACTGTGGAAAATGCTTCACGTATTTAAATGTTCTAAAAGTTTACCAGAGAACACACACTGGAGAAAAGCCTTACTTCTGCTCTGACTGTAGCGCGAGTTTCTCTCAACGGAGCCACCTAAAACAACATGAACGTATACACACAGGAGAGAATCCTTAGTCCTGCTCTGACTGTAAGAAGAGTTTCTCTCAAATGGGCCAGTTAAAAAGACACCAAGGTATACATCATGGAGAGTAGCCTTACTCTTGCTCTGACTGTGGAAAATGATTTAAATCATCAGCTGAGCTAAACGGTCATCAGAGATCACACACAGGAGAGAAGCCTTTCTTCTGCTCTTACTGTGGCAACAGCTTCTCCCGATTTGGGCAATGTAAAGACACACCAACAGATACATAGTTGACCGAAGCCTTATCAAAGCACTGACTGTGAGAAGAGATTCTACAGATTGGGCCATTTAAAAAGACACCAATGTATACATGAAGGAGAGAAGCCTCATCAGTTCTCTCAGACCAGCTAAGATTAGTCACTCCTCTTAATTCTCATCTCATAAAATAAATGGCAACGTTGAATTGGATCAAATGAAGAAAGTGTAGAACACTATTGTAATCATATTGTTTCTCACTGCGAGAGAACAATGCAGAGGAAAGGGAGCATCATAGAATGTTAGTCTCTCTTTACTGATCAGTGTGCATCTTGTCAGTTTTTTGCTGTGTTTTTTTTTTTTTTGCTTCCGTCCATAGACAAATCCCAGCTCTACTGGTACCAGCAGTACTGCACCTGTCAACGACACAAGTTGTTCTGCTTCCATAAGCACATCCAATGCTAGCATCAGTAATTCTCCATTTGCTGTTAACCCAGCTAGCATGGACACTGGGCTGCATCAGAATCACAACTGTCAGAGCTACTGCCTCCTTATCCGGCAAAACACCAAACAACAGACAGGGATGTGCCTTTCCTCAGCCACAGTGTGTTTATATCTCACAACTCGATGAAACCTTCACTCTTGCACAGACATTTAGAAACAAAACATGCCAATTTGAAAAATAAGCCACAGGAGTTTTTTCAGCGAGAGTTGAGACTACTTTCGAGTAGTAAGACATGTATAAAAGCAACAGATACCATTAATAAGAAGGCGCTAGAATCGTCTTATATGGTGAGCTATCGAGTGGCTAGGACAGGCAAGCACCATACTATTGTGGAGGACTTAAGTCTTCCTGCTTCCGCAGATATGGCTGGGGGGAAAAATCCCAAAAAACTATACAGTTTTCACGACGCATCAGTGACATGGCAGATGTTTGGAACAATTACTGCTTCGCCTTACAAGCCAATAATTCTATGCGTTACAGCTAGATGAGTCAACAGACGTGGCGGGCCTAGTACAGCTCCTGGTATATGTCTGTTACAGCTGGATGAGTCAACAGACGTGGCGGGCCTAGTACAGCTCCTGGTATATGTCCGTTGTTTTTGGAGGGTCAATTAAGGAAGATCCTCTTCTACAAACTACTGGAAACCAGGACAACAGGATATATTTTTAAAGTACTGGCCAGCTTTGTGACATCAAATGGACTTTGGTAGTCAGGTTTGATGAAAACCTGCTCCGGAGTGCTCAGGGCCTCACACAATGACCCTAAGCACACAGCTAAGACGATGTTTGCGAAAATTTTGAAAAACCTGATTTTTGTTGTAATTTTGGAGTGTTGTGTGTAGATTGATGCATTTTATAATAATGCTGTAATGTAACAAAAGGTGGAAAAAGTCAAGCAGTTTGAATACTTTTTGAATACACTGTATCAGATAACGATGATCAGTTTTCTGCATTAGTTTCGGTGGATTTTTTTATTTTTATTACCAAAACACGTTTTGTTTCATGATAAACAGGCTATGAATTGACTAGTGTTTATTAAATTGCCCTTTTAATGCTAGATTCATTGTTTTAGAGATTGATGAATTTATTTTAATAACTGTTGAAGTTAGATATGTTTGTACATGAATTTGTTCCGGGCAACATCTTCTCTTGTGTATAGTTTTAAATAAAATTGCAAATAAATTCATTAAAAATCCTACAATGTGATTTTCTGGATTTTTTTTTCTCTCATTTTGTCTGTCCTAGTTGAAGTACCTATGATGAAAATTACAGGCCTCTCATCTTTTTAAGTGGGAGAACTTGCACAATTGGTGGCTGACTAAATACTTTTTTGCCCCACTGTATGTATATTATGTATTTGTTAGTGTTTCCTGTTTGACCCCAGGAAGAGTAGCCGCTGGGGATCCTAATAAAATACTAAATGTATCAGATATTGATGACGTGTTGATCAGTTTTCACCATTAGTATTTTAATGAATGTTTCATTCAATGTGTTTCTATGGGATATAGTAGTAAAGGCCAAATTCAATATATATTTTTTTATACCTAATGTCCTAAAATTCTAAATCAATTATCTAAATCCATGGTATGACCTTCTTAAAACAATTCCATATGTTAGCATTATATTGTAATGTAATGACCCAGTTAGTATTGGGAAATGGAACCAGAGAGGAAGCTTGTGTTACCTTTCTCACATCACTACAGTATTCATTTCAACAGAACTTTTCCACGCCCCTTTGTTAGAGCTCAATATATACCCAAGACTATATAGAGGGTCATCTACCAGAACCTTTCCTATTGGGTTAGTAAGCACCACAGAATTTTAGGAAGCCATTGTTCAAAATGTGTTCATATACACAGTAACAATGGGAGGGGGTGTGGCCTGCACAGAGAAGGACCACGAGGTTGATCTCAGACAGAGTTGACAGATTAACAGTGAGGACAAACCCAGCCTGCCTCTCCTTTCACACTGCCTTCCAAACAGATTCTAAACCTACAGTCACTGGGTCCTGATTGACAGTGGAGACTTGTTGCACTGCAGGATCTAGAGATGGCATCACTGGACAGGTCTCCATTGGGCCAAGTCTACAACAAAAACATTTAGCAAATCAATCATTGCAACGTGGATGGAAACGGCAGAAACAGGAGACATTTTGTAAAGATCCACAAATGCTTTATCCGTTCGAACAGCGACAGGAAAACATTGAAGAACCACAGTGCAATGCTGCGATGGTGTAAGAAAGGCACTGCTAAGATCAGAGATTCATCTTCTGAGTAAACACCACAAATATTGAGTACACACCTAGTCCCCTGAATACAAACCAAGTAATCTTACATACAGGACTTCAAGTTGTAAAATAGTGAACTACTCCTTTAATGGAGCGGTAGGCTCTATGAAAGGGAAGTTTTGACAACAACAAAAAACGTCCTCGTCGTGTTTTGTTCATTAGTCCACTGTTAATACAATGCCAAAAAGTTTGCATGTTAGCAGTCAAGTTTTCAATATAAAGCACTTTCAGTACAGAGAAAAAAGTGGGATGCTTATGTAAATTATATGCAAATTAGCTAAATAATAATTGCATATAATTTGCATTATCACACCTTTTGGTGTGTACTACATTGTTTTCCAATCCTGGTCCTGGGGATCCATAGAGGTGAGCTTGTTTGTTTTTGCCCCTAACACTCACACACTGGATTCAACTAAACAACTCAAGCCTTTGAACTGAATAAGGTATGTGAGTGCGAGGGCAAAAACACACATGTACTCCCCTTTGGGACCAGGATTGGGGAACACGGCTGTACTGAAAGTCCTCCATCTTCAGAACTTCACTGTTGACGTACACATTATTTGGATTGTATACAGGGTGAAGAAACCAAGGTGGACATTTGTAATTTGATTGAACTATCCCTTTAATTAGGGTTCCTTTGGAGTTATATTTAGTTAGAGATGGATTTGATCTAAGCATGTGCTATAAATATTCATTTATTTAATAAAGAAAACTGCTTTTGTCATCTCTTAAAAAGGCGAACCTAACGAGTGTGCTCTCCTACTCCCTTAAAAGACCTTTGCTTGAAAAACGAGAAAAAAAAGTGTCAGTAGCACTGTTTGTCCATTTTGACACGCCATAGAACCCTTTCTCTGTTTACAAATGAAAACTGTATTTTAAGGCTTGTATGAATGTCCTACTTCATATATTTGTGTCATCATCACAAATCAACTGCATTAAACTTAAAAAAACAACAACACTTTAACCAGTAAAATGGCTTTCGCTATAGCCTTTATCAATGAACGAAAGCGTTCTGTGATCTTAGCGACTGTTCAAGCAAGAATCAAAACATTGTAAGCGTATATAAACTCAACGATATTTTGTTTGGAAGTAATAAAAACGTACATCTAGACGACTGCTGCCAAGAGTCGCACACATCTGTGAGTGACGTCAGCGCGTTGAGTACTGAAAAAGGGTCTATCGCCACTTCCTCAAAATAGATAACTCAAATCTGTCATTAATGTTGAGTGCTGTTGACCAATCACAAATGAACGGGCTTAAACTTCGGCTACCGACTTGCCTCCAAGAAAAAATGTGTGTGCACAAACAGCCGAAAAAACCCTTACACAAAGCCCAAAACGAAAACAAAAACTTCACAAAATGTTGTCATAATATATGCAGAAACTCTTCCGGCTGTTTTTAAAGAGTTTATTTCATTGAATTATACACAAGAGAGAAAACATGTATGTACAAACATATTTTTTTCATTACATTCTTGTCATTTAGCAGATGTTCTTATCCAGAGCGATTTACAGGACAAATAAGGGTTAATTGCCTTGACAGATTTTTCACCTAGTCGGCTCGGGATTCAAACACGCGACCTTTCAGTTACTGGTCCAACACTCTTAACCGCTAGGCTACCTGCCGCCAGATCAATCAACTTCAACACAGTTATTCAAATACATTCATCATCAATGACTACAATAATGAATCAAGTATTAAAATGCAATTTAATAAACAGTTGATTAATTCCCTGTTTATCATTAAACAAAAGCTTAGTAATAAAATAATACACCGAAAATAATGCTGAGAACTGATCACGCCATCTTTATCTGATATACACTGAGTGCATAAACATTAGGAACACATTCCTAATATTGAGTTCCCCCCCTTGTCCTCAGAACAGCCTCAATTCATCGGGCATAGACTCTACAAGGTGTTGAAGGTGTTCCACAGGGATGCTGGCCCATGTTGACTCCAATGCTTCCCACAATTGTGTCAAGTTGGCTGGGAGTGGATCTCTACTCCAAATTGCTCCTTCCATCTCCTCCCACAGATGCACAATTGGATTGAGATCTGGTGACTCGGCAGGCCACTGCAGTAAACTGAATTCACTGTCATGTTCTTGGAACGATTCCTGGACAAGCCTTGTGGCGTAATCCTGCTGAAGAAATCTATTTGCAGATGGATACACTGCTGCCATGAAGGGAGGCACCTGATTGGCAGTAATTATTTAGATATCCTGTGGCATTCAAACATTGCTCAACTTTTATCAAGGGCCCCAATGTGTGTCCTGAAAACACACCCCAACCATCACACCACCAGCCTGCAATGCTGACACACGGAGTGGATGCATGCAGTGGTGTAAAGTTCTTAAGTAAAAAATATTTAAACTAATTTAGAAATTTTTGGGGGGTCTCTGTACTTTACTATTTATATTGTTGACAACTTTTATTTCACTATATTCCTAAAGAAAATAATTGTATTTTTACTCCATACATTTTCCCGGACACCCAAAAGTACTCGTTACATTGTTTATGATTAGCAGGACAGGAAATGGTCCAATTCACACACTTATCAAGATAACATCCCTGGTCCTCCCCACTGCCTCTGATCTGGCAGACTCACTAAACACAAATGCTTCGTTTGTAAATGATGTCAGTGTTGGGAGTCTACCCCTGGCTGTCTGTAATATTTTTTTTAAACAAGACAATTGTGCCATCTGGTTTGCTTAATTGAAGGAATTTGAAATGATTAATACTTTTACTTTTGATACTTAAGTATATTTACAACCAAATACTTTTACTCCAGTAGTATTTTACTGGGTGACTTTTACTTGAGTCATTTTCTATTAAGGTTTCATTACTTTCACTCAGTCTGACAGTTAGGTACATTTTCCACCACTGGATGTATGTCCTCGTGGTTTCCTCCATACCCCAGTCCTCCCATCAGCATGAAACAGCAGGAACCAGGGTTCATCAGGCCAGGCAGTATGTTTCCAATTTTCCAGTGTTTTCATTCCTTAGCCCACTGCAACGGCAGTTTTGTTTGTTTGTTGAAAGCTAATGGAGATCCATAACAAATACACAACAACTAAATCATTAAGGATCATAACTTTCACCTGGGTTCAGCTGGTCATGGAAAGAGCAGGTGTCCTTAATGTTTTGTACACTCAGTGTAGGTTGTGTCTACTATCTCATTCCCACAGACAACTGTAGAGGGAAGCAGTCCCACCCTGTTAACCGTCAGACTCCACTGTGAGAAGCCTCACAAAGGATATTCAACCCTAAGGGCAAATCCAAGGTCATGTCAATATCTTTACAGTAGAAGCTAACAAAACACACCAAAACTGACAAGGTACACACTGATCAGTAAAGTAAAGAGAGGCTAACATTCTAGAACGCTCTCTTTCCTCTGCACAGTTCTCTCACAGTGAGAAACAATAGGATTAGAACAGAGTGTTCTACACTTTCTTCATTTGATCCAATTCAACGTTGCAAATGATTTTATGAGATGAGAATTAAGTGGAGTGTCTAATCTTAGCTGGTCTGAGAGAGGTGATGAGGCTTCTCTCCTTTATGTACACATTGGTGTCTTTTTAAATGGCCCAATCTGTAGAATCTCTTCTCACAGTCAGTGCAGTGATAAGGCTTCTCTCCTGTGTGTATTCGTTCATGTCGTTTTAAGTTGCACAGTAGAGAGAAACTTGCTGCACAGTCAGAGCAGGTGTAAGGCTTCTCTCCTGTGTGTATACTTTCATGTCGTTTTAAGTGGCACAGTAGAGAGAAACTTGCCGCACAGTTAGAGCAGATGTAAGGCTTCTCTCCTGTGTGTGTTCTCTTATGAACTTTTAGCCTAGTTGATGTTGTGAAGCATTTTACACAATAAGAGCAGGAGTAAGGCTTCTCTCCTGTGTGTGTTCTCTTATGAACTTTTAGCTCAGATGATGTTATGAAGCATTTTACACAGTCAGAGCAGGAGTAAGGCTTCTCTCCTGTATGTATATGTTTATGTGTTTTTAAGTGGCCCAGTCGAGAGAAACTCTTTCCACAGTCAGAGCAGGAGTAAGGCTTCTCTCCTGTATGTATATGTTGGTGTCTTTTTAAGTGGCCCAGTAGAGAATAACTGTTTCCACAATCAGAGCAGGAATAAGGCTTCTCTCCTGTGTGTATACGTTCATGTCGTTTTAAGTTACACAGTAGAGAGAAACTCGCCGCACAGTCAGAGCAGGAGTAAAGCTTCTCTCCTGTGTGTATACGTTCATGACGTTTTAAGTTGCACAGTAGAGAGAAACTCGCCGCACAGTCAGAGCAGGAGTAAGGCTTCTCTCCTGTGTGTGTTCTCTGATGAACTTTTAGTCTAGCTGATGTTGTGAAGCATTTTACACAGTCAGAGCAGGAGAACAGCTTCCCTCCTGTATGCACTCTCTGATGAACTGTCACAGTCTTGGATGTTGTGAAATTCTTCCCACCGTCAGTATAGGAATATTGATTCTCTCCTCTGTGTATTTTTAGGTGTACTTTTAGCTTTGATAGAAATGGGAATATTTCCTCACAATGTGGGCAGGGGTGAGACCTCTTAGCTCTGTGATCTTTCTGCTGTTGCTCTCTGGATGTAGAGAATGTCTCAACATGGTCTCCTGTGTGAACAACATCAGAAGAAACAGTCAGTTGGTGTGATACACATGTCAATCAAATGTATTTTATGAAGCCCTTTTTACATCAGCAGTTGTCACAAAGTGCTTTACAGAAACAGAAAGCCAGCTTAAAACCACAAAGAGCAAGCAATGCAAATGTAGCAGCAAAGTGGCCACGAAAAACTCCACAGCAAGAAGGAACCAAGGAAGAAACGTAAAGAGGAACCAGGCTCAAATGGGTGGCCAGTCCTCTTCTGGCTGTACCGGGTGACATATGTATTCATATCAGCAGGCTGGTAACATATGTATTCACATCAGTAGGCTGGTACTGTATGTATTCATATCAGTAGGCTGGTAACATATGTATTCATATCAGTAGGCTGGTAACATATGTATTCATATCAGCAGGCTGGTAACATATGTATTCATATCAGTAGGCTGGTACTGTATGTATTCATATCAGTAGGCTGGTAACATATGTATTCATATCAGTAGGCTGGTAACATATGTATTCATATCAGTAGGCTGTACAATAGAAAAGGGGAATAAAACTATTCTAAAAGTGGGTAAAAGCCATATCATCCTCCACTCACTATCTAAGGGTTAGTAACCAGGCTTTATCACATCCGACCGTGATTAGGAGTCCCATAGGGTGGCGATCAATTGGACCAGCATCGTCCGGGTTTGGCCCGGGAGGTAGGCCGTCAATGTAAATAATAATTTGTTCTTAACTGACTTGCCTAAATAAAAGGTAAAATATTTTTTTAAATACTAATTTTGTAGAACTTTAAAATACTGGCAGCGTGTCTACTTCACTTCTTTATTCTACTCTCTGATCACTCAGGATAGCCCAGTGAATTAAACACATGCTGGCAATGCTGGTATGCAAGTCTGAGTAGCATGAAATAATATCTACCTTCTCATTGAAACAGTTCATCATGAAACACTTCTACTACAACTTTTCATGCACAGTGGGAAGTTGAAAGGAACAACAAATTTAGATAGAACCTGGTCTTACCATGAGAAACAGATTTCCCAATCTTCTCCTCCTCCTCTTCATCTTTAATGTTGACATTCAGCTCCAGTGTTTGACTGCAGTCTTCCAGCTTCACTGATGCCATCTCTGGATCCTGCGGTACAAACTGGGCTCCACTGTCACAATCAGGACCCAGTGACTGTAGGTTTGGGCTCACTGTGGAAGGAGAGAAGCAGGCTGGGTTTGTCCTCATCTGCTCATCATCATCTACTCATCTATCACTCCAGTGTTCATCTGCTAAATTGTAATCACTTTGCTACTATGGCCTATTTATTGCCATACCTCCTCATGCCATTTGCACACACTGTATATAGACGTTGTTTTCTATTGTGTTATTGACTGTGTTGTTTCTGTTGCACTGCTA